>NC_030431.2:6892500-6985000 GCF_001660625.3 Ictalurus punctatus | reverse complement strand
ATCAAAATGATAAAAAATAAATTAATTAATTAATTAATAATAATAAGGAGCTTGTACCTGCTGCTGAGGAAGCAACGCTCGATGACTTTAATCATAAATGCCGCAGCATCCTTTTCACTCATGTTTGGATTGAACCTTTGTCTATAATACACAAACAACAATACATTTTTAAACATTTATTTAGACAGTAATAAGAGCACTGGCTTATTGCAGTTTATGTTCAAAACTCATCCTTGTATCAGTGGATAATCTCACCAAGTCTGTGCTAAACAGAAAGGTTAGCTGGCAAAAGGAATGACTGGCCAATCAACAATCAGAGTTTGGACAAACGTTTGTGAGATTGGTGTGTGATAAATGCTCGTCGTCAAGCTAATCAAACAGCTGACTGGATATTTCTCTGTGCCGTCAACTTGGGATGGTAGTTATAACCTTCAACTTGCGACTTGGATAAGCAAGTTACAAGCCACTGATTAGGTAAGCCTGAACAAAGTGTTCGAAAGAGGGCTGCGATATTTGCTGTTGAAATAAATGTATATGTATAATAAATGTATAAACGTATATTTCAATAAAATCTCAAACATGTTACCTGGTGAAATAAATAGACTTTTGACTGTAAGTGCAATAAGTGTTGCCAGCTTTCTTTCACAAAAATGGTAAGGATATTGGTCAAAAACATAAAATAACTGAGACTTTCCTTTGAATAATTTCAAACCCCCCAGTTACTACCACCCACGAGAACCCGGACAGCACCTAAGCCCTCTAAAAACCTAGCGAAAACCCTGCATACTGAAAATCCTTTCCAGGCATTCCTGCAAGAGTACATGCTACGTATCCAAAAAGCGTTTTTCTTCACAGCTCGAGTGTTGGCACCAAAAGAATATAATAAAAGACTAAAAATGGATGTACCTAGCGCGTACCATTTTGCAAACCTGTGTGCATAATAGTGATGTATGGAATTGTAATCATGAGACTCAAGTATTTGGGCCAATTGTGAAAATGCCCCAAGTACTGTTTGCCTTTACTCTTCTAGACCTTATGTAGCAATGATTTATAATCTCACTATTGAGTGCACCCTGCATGAAAGGATGAGTTCCCATTAGAGTCTCAAAGTTTCTTCATGTCAATTCTGGCTCTCTCATTAGAGCTCTAAACCTACATCCAGATTTCGGTAAAGCTGCTTTGTGACAATGTCTGCTGCTAAAAGACACACGTAACATACTTGAGCAGTTTTATGGTCTGTCCTCTGAAGCATGGAAGGCCAGTATCCAGCATCAAGGTCACCAATGACACCACAGAATCCATATATGGCCTTTTATTAGCCAGAAAGACAGACAGGAAAAGAGGTTAGAACACAAATATGAAAGCTTTTTTTTTGCAATCAAAATAATTCAAACCCCCTTGCAAATCAGGTTTATTGTCAAAATGTACAGACTTTCAGCTGTTTGCAATAACAAATCAAACAAAAGCAATTGAAATGGTTGAACACAACGAATGCTTCAAGTGCTTTTCCCAAATTCAACTGAAAATGCAACTTATAATGACTTCTCCAGTTTCTAAATTATTCAACCCCTTCATGGAAAGCATCTTTAGTACTTAGTAGGGCACTCTTTTGCTGTTATGACCTGCTGCAAACGAGATACATAGCTTCTGGCAGCGTTTCTGAGGAATCTTAGTCCATTCCTCATAAGAAATGGCCTCCAGTTCAGTAATATTCTAAATTTCTCCCACCTCAATAAAATCAGACTGAACTCTAACCCTGTGTCCTGGCCTTACACCTTATCCCTCATCATCAAATATTTATGAGGCACACATCTCACCTTACAGCAAGATATCCACGCACGCACATCTCCATGAACCACTTAAACGGAGTGGCCTCCATTTTGCCCCCCATGATCATCACCATCTCGTCGGTCAGCTTGATGTCCGGCTCCCAGCCCAGGTTTCCACCCGGAGAGCTCTCGAACATAAAGCCAAAATCTACAACCACAAAAAAAAAGAACTAATTCTTCAAAACCACAAAAACCATCAATTTCAGGAATAAAACACATCAGGGGGTGCTGTTATAGGAAAATAATCAATGATGGCGTGGCGTGATGACATTTCCAACATAAAGCTGATTTTTTCCCTATAACAGCATGTTTCTCTTTTACCACACCAATTTTCCAACAATTACATTTATTATTATTTGTTAAAGAACATTTATCAATTTATCATTTTTTACCATTTATAGTTACATTGACAGTTGAGGTCATACGCCTTGCAGAAATTGAATTTTTTTAAATAAACGAGATCATAAATATTGCATGTTGTTTTGTTATTTAGTACTGTTCTGAATAAGCTATTTCACATAACAGATGTTTACATATAGTCCACAAGACACAATAATAACTAAATTTACACATATCAACCAGTTTAAAAGTTTACACACCCTTGATTCTTAATACTGTGTGTCGTTACCTGAATGATCCATGTTAATGTATTTATGTTTTGTGAGAGTTGTTCATGAGTCCCTTGTTTGTCCTGAGCGGTTAAACTGCCCACTGTTCTTCAGAAAAGACCTCCAGTTCCTGCACATTCTTTACTTTTCCAGCATCTTCTGCATATTTGACCCCTTTCCAGCAGAGACTATATGATTTTAAGATCTTTTCACACTGAGGACGACTGAGGGACTCGTACACAACTATTACAAAAGGTGCAAACATCCACTGATGCTCAAGAAGGCAACACGATACATTAAGAGATAGGGGGTGTACGATTTTCAACAGGATGATCAGTGTAAATTGTTATTATTATTGTTTCTTTTTTTATTTTAGTACTCCTTCCACAAATGTTAAATAAATCTCCTTAGCGAAAGACTCATATCAACGACTCTAAGTTTTTCTTTGTTAGTTAATATTTCTAATCTGTTAGACCATGAATTATGTGGAGCTATATAAGTCCTACTGACAGAGATGCTGTTATAGAAAATTAATCAGCACCTTCTGACCAATCAGTGGTTTCACTGTGAATTCAAGAAAGAAATAATACATTTTAATTAAACACAATTTAAAAGTGAAACATCCATCCATCTTCTATACCACTTATCCTTCACGGTCACGGGAAAAACTGGAGCCTATCCCAGGGAGCATCAGGCACAAGGCGGGGTACACCCTGGACAGGGTGCATACTCACATACACACTCACACACCCATTCATACACTACGGACACTTTGGAAATGACAGTCAGCCTACCATGCATGTCTTTGGACTGGGGGAGGAAACCGGAGTACAAGGAGGAAACCCCCACAGCACAGGGAGTGCATGCAAACTCCGCACACACAGGGCCATGGTGGGAATTGAACCCCCGACCCTGGAGGTGTGAGGCGAACATGCTAACCACTAAGACACCGTGCACTAGTGTATCAGCGCAGCACTGTCCCCCCCCCCCCTTTTTTTTTGTTGAAGTACATATACACAAAGGGTTCCAAAAAAACTGAGACCACATTAAACATCTTAGAAAAATAGAAAAAAATTCACTAGTGTGCTCAGACTTTTGGATTTCACTGTATATATGTATTCTTTTAATCAAATTTGAAATACAGTCATTTTTTTATTATTATTATTATTTACTTCAAGCATTATTGTGGTATTTGAGAATAATCATGTTTTGGTAAGTCTCCAACCTGCTTTAGAAGCAATAGTATTATTTCTATATTTTGCAGGAACATTTATATATGTTCTATCTGTTCTTATAGGTTTTTTTTTATTACAATTTGTTGCGAAAGTAAAAAAAATTTTGTTGTTGAAAAAAAAAAAAAGCACTCAACATTAAAGTTTTTGGCCTTGTGTTTTAGAAATCAGAGATAAACACACCGATGTGAATCAGATGGCCCTTGCTGTCCAGCATGATGTTTCCGTTGTGCCGGTCTTTGATCTGCAGCAGGAAGAGGAGCAGGCTGTAGGCAGCCATGCTGCGGATGAAATTATATCGCGCCTGGTGGACACAAGAGCACAGGCAGTGCATTAGGACACCTGGTTGTAAATTTAAGGGAACAGACATCAGACAGGATAGCATGCGATTTAAACATTTTTACAGCTATAGAATAAATTTACATTTATTCACTTGCCAGATACATGTTTCCAAAGCTATTTAGAACTGAGGCAGAATCAAATCCATTAATATAAATGAGCAGTTGAGGGTTAAGAGCCCAACAGTGGCTTTCTGGCAGCCCTGTTATTTTATCCTACAATGTTCCAGTCACTATCACACACCATTAATCACAAAGCTACAACCGCACATAACACATGTAGCACTGCATGACTCTATAGTATACAGCTGTGAATAAGTATAACTCATAATTGCACTATCCGTGTGTCATCCAGAAAAAGAAGGTTCTCTTTTGAGTCTGGTTCCTCTCAAGGGTTCTTCCTCATTGAAAAAACTCCTCTCAAGGAGTTTTTTCTTGCCACCATTGACTCTGGCTTGATCATTAGGGACAAGTTTGTATCTATATCCAGATTTCTGTAAAGCTGCTTTGTGACGACGTCCTATCCATGTTCTAAGTGCTATACAAATAAACTGAATTGAACTGAATTCATAACATTAAAAAAATGTTAAAAAAATAACATGGATTACTTTGCGTTATGCCACAGCACTGCTGAACAGTCATTCTGATTAGTTAGAACGCGTTGATAAATTTTCTATCACGGTTCTGACAGTAGTTCCGGCTGCAACGTTTACATTAATGTGCTTATTGTAATATAACAGTATAATAGCAGTAGTACACAGCGAATTTTATGTGTGATGATCCACATAAACATATTCAGAAATTGGTGTTGATACAGTGGTGTTTTCTGTGATAACATTTATTTTGCATTTTTAGAAAGAGTCTCCAGTGTTAGTCCTTTGAAACCGTTAAAAACTTAACCAAGTTTTCCGACACAGGTTTTGAGCTTTTTCTCGAAAACATAACAACCTACATTTTTGCCCCAGTGAGGGAAAAAAGTATTTGATCCCCTGCTGATTTTGTATGTTTGCCCACTGACAAAGAAATGATCAATTTATAATTTTAATGGTAGATTTATTTGAACAGTGAGAGACAGAATAACAACAAGAAAATCCAGAAAACCGCATGTCAAAAATGTTATAATTGATTTGCATTTTAATGAGGGAAATAAGTATTTGACCCCTCTGCAAAACATGACTTAATACTTAGTGGCAAAACCCTTGTTGGCAATCACAGAGGTCAGACGTTTCTTGTAGTTGGCCACCAGGTTTGCACACATCTCAGGAGGGATTTTGTCCCACTCCTCTTTGCAGATCTTCTCCAAATCATTAAGGTTTCGAGGCTGACGTTTGGCAACTCGAACCTTCAGCTCCCTCCACAGATTTTCTATGGGATTAAGGTCTGGAGACTGGCTAGGCCACTCCAGGACCTTAATGTGCTTCTTCTTGAGCCACTCCTTTGTTGCCTTGGCCGTGTGTTTTGGGTCATTGTCATGCTGGAATACCCATCCACGACCCATTTTCAGGGAAAATGAGGGAAGCAGGCTGAGGGAAGGAGGTTCTCACCCAAGATTTGACGGTACATGGCCCCGTCCATCGTCTCTTTGATGCGGTGAAGTTGTCCTGTCCCCAAAGCATAATGTTTCCACCTCCATGTTTGACGGTGGGGATGGTGTTCTTGGGGTCATAGGCAGCATTCCTCCTCCTCCAAACACGGCGAGTTGAGTTGATGCCAAAGAGCTCCATTTTGGTCTCATCTGACCACAACACTTTCACCCAGTTGTCCTCTGAATCATTCAGATGTTCATTGGCAAACTTCAGACGGGCATGTATATGTGCTTTCTTGAGCAGGGGGACCTTGCGGGCGCTGCAAGATTTCAGTCCTTCACGGCGTAGTGTGTTACCAATTGTTTTCTTGGTGACTATGGTCCCAGCTGCCTTGAGATCATTGACAAGATCCTCCCGTGTAGTTCTGGGCTGATTCCTCACTGTTCTCATGATCACTGCAACTCCACGAGGTGAGATCTTGCATGGAGCCCCAGGCCGAGGGAGATTGACAGTTCTTTTGTGTTTCTTCCATTTGCGAATAATCGCACCAACTGTTGTCACCTTCTCACCAAGCTGCTTGGCAATGGTCGTGTAGCCCATTCCAGACTTGTAGACTTGTGTAGGTCTACAATCTTGTCCCTGACATCCTTGGAGAGCTCTTTGGTCTTGGCCATGGTGGAGATTTTGGAATCTGATTGATTGATTGATTGCTTATGTGGACAAGTGTCTTTTATACAGGTAACAAACTGAGATTAGGAGAACTCCCTTTAAGAGTGTGCTCCTAATCTCAGCTCATTACCTGTATAAAAGACACCTGGGAGCCAGAAATCTTTCTGATTGAGAATTGTTATTCTGTCTCTCACTGTTCAAATAAATCTACCATTAAAATTATAGACTGATCATTTCTTTGTCAGTGGGCAAACGTACAAAATCAGCAGGGGATCAAATACTTTTTTCCCTCACTGTGTGTATATATATATATATATATATATATATATATATATATATATATATATATATATATATATATATATATATATATATATATATATACACACACACACACACATATATTTTATTTAATTTTTTTCAAAGGAAACAAACAAGCGTTAGTTTTGAAATACGTTACCTTCTGGAAAGCCAGAGTGGACTCGTCGCCATACTTGTTTCTAAAGTAGTCATACATGCCGAAGTCGGTCTGCCTGCCCAGCTGATCACGAGACTTACAGTCCGGGATACACTCAATTACACCACACTGGAAGAAAAAAACAGTGCTTTTTATACACACACACACACACACACACACACACACACACATTCTCTGCTTTATTTATTTGTATTCTTGAACAGTGAGTTCTGCACCTGATTTTCAACTTCATGTACTAATCGCGACATTTCTTCTTAAAATATTCTCTTCAATTATCCCTGGTTTCTATCACCACTCTTTATATATTTATTTCTGCATTTATTTAAAAAAGTATATTCAAATCAAAAGCCAAGGGAACTTTATAAGCCAACGATAAACTAAGCAAAACTGTCAGACAATAGCTAAGATCCTAACAGTGATTAGTGTGTGTTATGCAGTGAAACTCACTCCAGGGGCCGTAGCAACAACCCTGTATGGGAACACAAACAGGTCGAGCCCCACTAGCTCGAATATGTTCTTAAAGAGCCCAATGATCTGTAGTGCCAGCATGTCCTATCACAAGAGATAAGGTTTATCATCAAAAATGATCATCATCATTGTATTCAAAAAAGCAGTGGCCTTAAAATATTTGGAAGATGACTTGCCTGCCTGCAGTCGTCTCCTACTTTAAAAATGGCCGCTTGCCAGCAGACCTTCTGAGCGGCTTCAGAGTTTTCTTCGCCGTCATCTACAGAATCGCTGAGGGATCGCAGACCTGGAATGAACACGGTATACACTTATGCAATGATCAATAAGTTGTGCTGAAGAGTATTTTGTGTGATTATCTGGATTTATGTTGAAAATAAAAGAACGTCTAAAGACAACAGATTCTGGAGCTACACGTAAATACAGCTGTGATTAGTTGATGACGTCATTTTTATGTTTCTCATTATGGCTAAACACATACTTCTTTGAATAATTCCTTACAAAATGTACCAACACAAACAAATCTAATGCTGAAAATGTTGATGATCCTGGATGTGTCGTTTTGTGCCGTATAAACGATTTAAAGACTATCGAAAGTTAAGCGTATTGTGTATTCACCTTTCCGTCTATAAAGCTTGATACGCACACTATTACTTTCACAGCAGAGTCTACAAACATTCGGCTGAAGGGCTTCTGAAATCTCATAGCTATGGCAATGACGGTATTTAAATTCAAATCAAATAGCAGACCTGGGAAAGGATCATGTGACTATAATATTTAGTCAATACAATATAATTAATTGGAGAAAAAAAAAGTTTAACTCCTTTTTTAAATTCCATGATTATGTCAGACCTGCACAAAACAGTGAATAGACAGAGAAAAAATAAATAAATAAAAGAGTGCGAGAGGAATATACAACAAACCTTCTTTCTCAAGCTCACTCACTCCACATCGCTTGACTTTGAACTTTGCCAGATAAGGAGCTTTGGCAGCACTGCAAAATACAAGCAAATGAATTTCACAGAAATGTCCTGACACATGAAGCGTGCGACAGTCTGAGAAAACCCTATTCGGCATTTTCTACTATTTATAGTTCTGAAAACTACAAACCTTCCTGAATTGAAATTATATTTCTCTTTTGCATCTTAACCACAAGCCTCAACTTGTTCAAATCTGGTTACAGCCATTAACCAGATTCCATTTTCAATCACATTTCGGCATCTGATGTCTGATCACAAGCTGAAATGATTCAGGTTACGTCCATTTCACTACGAGACGCATGTAGCTATGAACAACCTGATCAAGCCTGACATTCTCTTTGAGGAAATCACGCTTAGCTAGCAAAAGTTTAGAAATCTTTAGGCAGACTGACCACTTTTACAGCTGCATTTGTAAAACTGGCTCATTACCTCCTGACATATATTTATAGTTACTACAAATTCAGGGGTCAAAGTATGTGAAATTCAATTCCCATGATATAAGGATGTGCTTTTTTTTTTAAACACATTATCATCTATTCTATATACAAACTGACTCTGAAATATAGAATAACACATTCCTAGAAGTACTAACAAAAACTATTCAACTATTGTAGTTGATTGTACCACTGTAGCACAATTATGAGTCTCCCATCTCTCTTGTCTTTGCACTCCATCTCCAAACATTTGGTTGTTGTTGGGTTTTGTTTTTTTTAGCATTTTTGTAGGCACATCTTTAGATTTGGCATCAATCACTGAATCACAATAAAAACCAAAACCTGAATGGTTTCTGAAAAGCTTTCAGATGCAAGTCTGACTTGTATCAAACGAGCAGACAGAATTTTACCAATGTTTCAGCACTACAAGATGCAAATCTACGTATGCTGCCCAGAAGTGCGTGTGGAACGCAGGCAACAGCTAATCCACGGGTCTGCTGTGAATTCTAGTAGCGTCAAAATGTTGAGTAATATATCTCAGTATTTTTTTTGCGAGAATTCAGCCATAACCATAGATATCTGACTGATATCTTTTCTCAATCCGCCATACAAATATTGAGCACTACAATTAGCTGTGCTATTACAGTAATGATGTATCTCATTTTCTTTACGGTTTCAGAGACCTCACCTCTGCATGGGAGTTCCTGACTCATAGTCAATATCCAGAACAATGGCTTCAGGATTGCTTGGTAAGTAGCAGCCTGGAAGAGTGAACAGAACAAAAAGTAGGTCATAAACCCAAAATTTAAAAAATAAAAATAAAAATAAGGGTACTTGGACAAAAGCACAAAATGAACATGTTCTGGAAATTAACACTCACCTGGCTGAACTTTGATATCAGACAAGGCTTTGAGGCAAGCTCTTTTCCTCTCCTCGCCTTTAGGAACCGGCCTGACAAGAAGAAAACAGCACAACATGAATCCCGGAACAACAGAGAAGTTCTCTTATTACTAACTGGTATTTGAGAACATACTTAATAATGGCAGAGACATTGGTGATCTTGTTGAAGAAGTCAAACTCGCGCTGGTAGAAGTCTTTAGCTGGGCCAGACAGAGAGCTTGTGATCTCCTCCATCATCTGTTCCAGCAGCTCTCCAATGTCCGCTGTGTACAGGGGGGGGAAATAAAAAAGATTGTTAACACCTACGTTGTCTTTAATACAACTAACAGACCAACTACAAGCTTGTAAATCAGAATATCCTATGCAAAGTATTTCACCTCAAAGATTTGTCTGAACATTGTTAATAACAGTGAATGAAAACCAACAGAGGTCAGTTGAGATTCTGCTTAAAAACATATCTGCTCCATGAGCTACTACACCTGAGAAATGGTACATGTGGCTGCCTATGTTATTAATAAATAGCTACTGATATATTAAATAGGCTATAACTATAATGTTACATACAGAAATTGACCAATGTAATCATCATTGGTACTACTTGGGATTAATTATCATTTCCTCTGGTTTTGATCACTCTCCAGTTACTCACGGTCTTTCTGGTGACCCTCCTCATCCAGGTAGATGTTGGTCTTCATGTTCCAAATGAACTGATGTGCAAGCAGCTGGGATTTCTGTGCAGCCCACAGTATGTATTCGCGCACATACCCCATCTGTCACAGAGGACCGAAAAACACGCATCATGAGACATGAGAAAACACTGTCCTGTGTGTCATTAGGAAAACTGTGCAATGAGCCAAAGCTTCCTACCTTGTCATACCGGAGTGCTTGCACAATTTGTGGAATGTAGAACAGAATTGCATCCTAGCAGAGAGGGGAAAAAAAAGAAAACGTATGATGTTAACTGACATTACAGGACACTTTCATGCCAACAGCATATATTATCAAACATAGTGGCTAAACTATATAGCTAGGAGTATGTGGCCACCTGACCATCACTCCATATATGGGCGTTCACCAAACTGTTGCCACAAATTTGTAAGCACACAATTGTCTAGAATGTCTTTGTATGCTGTAACACTAAGATTTCCCATCACTGGAACTAAAGGGTCCCTTGTGCACAAATTGAGGTCCATAAAGACATGGTTTGTTAAGGTTGGTGTGGAAGAACTCGAGTGGCCTGCACAGAACCCTGACCTCAACCTCACTGACCAGCGTCGGGATGAAATGGAACGCTAACTGTGCACCAGGCCTCCTGACCTAACATCTTTGCCCCACCTCAGTAAAGCTCTTGTGGCTGAATGAGCACAATTCCCCACAGCTATGCTCCAAAATCTAGTGGAAAGCCTTCCCAGAAGACTGGAGTCTGTTATAGCAGCAAAGGGAACTAAACCTGCGTTAACATCCATGGCGTTATAATGGACACATATGGGTTTGATGAGAAGGTGTCCATATACATTTGGCCATATAGTGTTTTTTGAACGGCACAATTTATAAGCAACCAGCTGCATGTATAAAAACAAAAAGTACATCTCATCTCTTTTGTACACTTAACCGATTTTAATTTCTCCACCAGATTTCTTTTGATAGCAAGCAGAAAAATGTTCAGGTGATCAGTTAGTCAGACCATCGAGCTGAACATATCAACTACTTTGACTGTCACACAGAGCTTTCGACATACTGTTTTGATGTAAGCCAGAGGCTCATGAATTCACAAGTCAAAGTTCATGCAGATAAAGTCCGCTACCAGAAGCAAATCCACCTCCTTCATGTCCCGTGTCCTTTCCCCTTCGGTGATTTCCCTTTTCCGCAAGAATGAAGACTATATTGCGCATCAAGCCAAAGGGGAAGTTAAATTTGATTTAAGAAGATGCATGAATCTCCAGCCACTCTAGCTCTGATTATTAATAAATCCATAACACTTAAGTACAGATTACATTTTCATTTTGATGATTTATAATTATAACGCGCAATATACTCTTGTTAAGCTAGCATTATGCTACTGAAGTCATGTGTGTCCTTTATGTTAACACATGAGATCACATTTTCCAGAAAGTGTTTCATTGTTCCAGCAGATATATTCTCTTTAAAAGTAATTCGAGTTACTTTCGATCTATATACAGCAATTCGCTACACAGGCAACTGCAGATTGATTTGAGACATCCTGCAATTACATATTATTGTAAGGCATGTTTCTGCTCACCACTTCTCTTACTGCACTTAAATTAATTAATTAAATTGTGTCATAACAAAAAATAAAACCTAACATAAATATCCCATTAATTTCTAACTCCAAATTAGAAATAAAGCATTCTGGACATGGCTACTGGTACGTACTGGAGGGAAAGAGCGCAGCACTTTGACTCCGTACTGGGCGGTAAGGGGGTGAGGAGGGTACATGCTGGAGAAATACGACAGGCCAGTTGGGGGGTCAGCAGGGGCCCAACACAGGATGTGGCTCAGTTCGGGCGAGTCAGCATCAATGGTGTGCCATGTCACCAGGAACTGTCGATTGAGAGTAATATAATTTAAAAAAGAAGCGTAAGCAGTGTGTAAATCAACAAATCACAATCATACATGTTAAATACTACAAATGGCTTAAACAATGAGTGCAAGTTTTATATCTAATCACACATTGCTCAGGTGTCACCCCCCCCCCACCCCCCACTCCCCCACTTTTCTTTTATATTTATGACCATCTGTTCCAAATGAAAGGGAACATCCTTTCTTTTCTTTTTCCCCCATGAAAGTATCTCACCTTAACTGCCTCTGGGACATCGCTGACAGCGCCAGGGTCCAGCCGAACCAGCCGGGTCACTTCAGCAACAATGGCCTCTGTGTTTTTGAACCTGAAAAACAGGCCGTAAAAAGGTCAACTACATAATAGCGTTACAAACCTGGATGACAATATTTACAATGTTTAAGCTGTTTTATTCTTGATGAGATCGACAGTTGCGATCAAAATTATTCAACCCCCATTGCAAATCAGGTTTATTGTCAAAATGTACAGACTTTCAGTTGTTTGCGATGAACAAAACAAACAAAAGCAATTGAAATAGTTCAACACAACGAATGCTTCGAGTGGTTTCCCCAAATTCAACTGAAAATGCAACTTATAATGATTTCTCCAGTTTCAAAATTATTCAACCCCTTCATGGCAAGCAACTGTATCTAAAATGATCAAAACGCTCTTAATGTTCTGCTATACTGGTACAATGCTGACCTAAAAACACCCCTACAACAACGAAATATTTACAACAAACAACATTAAAAAGAAAAAACATTTGAAGTGAAAATCAGAGAAATCAGTATTAATAGAACAAAAAAAATTGTGTAGATAATTTAACTGAGCAAATAAATCATCATGGAGTGTTTGTATGTCAGTAAATGTCCTCTTTTAATCACTTATTTTCACTCACTCGCAGCTTATTTTCAGGATTTTTAGCTCATTTTAAATTCCAACAAGGTCATCACCAATTCCCCCCACTGTCTAGAGACTGACTACAGAATGACAGATACCTAGGAAGTGTGAAAGCTACTAACATATGCTTCCTTGAACTATGTGAAGACAGTTATTGCATCTTTTCTGATTCACATGGCAGCTGGGAGCTCATACACATTGATTAGAGTCGTTTTGATCGACAGGTAAGAGAGTATTGTAATCTCTCCCACCTAGAGAGAACGGTGGGATAATAATGCTCTCTCTCGGACTGTGGCATCATCAGGGTGCAAACTCATAATCTCTGAGTGATGGAGCTAACACTTCTGTTGTGCCACAATGAACAATACTCTTTATACACAAAGTCTTAATATTGTCTTACTACTTCTGTCTTATTTATTCAGTTTTTTGGATTGTTTGTTTTGTTTTTATTTCTCCCCAATTTGACAACCCCCACCCACTAGCTAACACTATCCCCCCCATCAAATGACCGCTACCAACCAGGGAAGGGCGCAGGCCAACATGTGCTTCCTCTGAGGCATGTGAACCCAACCTCTGCATCTTTCCGAACTGCTGCTCATGCTACATCACAAGGCAGCATAACATACTCAGAGGAAAGTGCGAGCCACCATCATGTGCATACACGGGTTGACAGACACCTTTGACTGGCTAGCGTCACTGTGACTGACAGGGGAGAGACAGAATGCTGTTCCTAACACCCAGAGAACATGGATGAAAAGATGTGGCCTCGGCAGGATTCAAACTCGCAGTCTCCTGACGGTAGGGCAAACGTGTTTCTGTTACGCCACTCTGTTGCAGACTATGCTCAAACTATTGTTTATTACTCAGTTGCTACACAGAAACTAATGGATTAATAGAATGTGATTATGAGAGTAGACTAAGGTTTAAAAAGTTTAAAGGGTTCGAATGTAATAATCTTGTGTTGTACAGGTATCATAAATGAATTTTTAACACACAATACAAACTGCATGGGTACCTGGATGGGAGATGCAAGGCAAGGTAGGGAGAGATACTCCAGGCCAGGTTGACATTGTCCTTCCATTGTTTCTCACTCAGAGTGATATACTTGGACCTCCAATTAGCAATACTGGTCTCTACGGACTGTTCTGTAAAGATGGCCAGCTCCTGGGCAGACAGTGGGTTGTACCACGTGGTCAGACGCTCAATCTCACTTGCCTGGATGGGAAAAGATGGAGAGAATACGAGGCTGAGAGCTCCACTAGCTTAAGAAAGTAAGTGTGATAGCATGGCTAAAGCCCCGCAGTTAACTTTCTCAATCAGCTTTCTCTGAATTGCAAATAAGAAAAGTGAAAATTAAGACTGGATTAAAGCAAAACAGAGGCTTACCAGTAAAGCCAGTAGTAGTGTTCTGCGCTTCATGTAGTACTTGTGCAGCTGAGTGCCTCTATTACTCTTCTTTGATATTCCTGTGGTGAATAAAGAAGGAAAGGGAAAATTATTGGAATACAGTGGCCTTGAACAACGAAAAAACAGTGCATTAAAGCTACAGTCTTGGGTTGTTACAGCGAGAAAGTATAATCATGAGCACAAAATCTAATCACTGTACTTATCATGGTATTAAACAGGAAAAGTATCCAAAGACAGATACAATCGTTTTTGCTTTGTTTTTTAATCCTACTCCCATCAATTCGGACCAACCCTGCCTTTTGCCTGAAGTTTTTCTTTTTGTTTGCACCTGCACATGATATTTTCTTAGAAACTTAGATGGTTCTCTTTCAAAAAATATCATACAAATTAGTCATTTAAACCACAGTTACTGAAGAATGAATGAATGAATGCAGTAAATGCGTCGTGCAGCGCCGCACCGAATACTATGTCAACCAGCATGGCCGTTCGTTCTCCTGCGAGATTCATATAAAAGTGACATAAAAGTCAAAAACTGCCTGCTGCAGCAGGTTTTCTTTTTTGCTGGGTGACATTCCAGTCCTGATGCACACTTCTAGCCTGGAGCTCATAGCATTACGGGGAGTGTGAGGTTAACACAATTATACAATTACATCAGAACAGCAGAGAGCATTCATACCAGATTTCTTTGAAGTAGTGGACATTCCGCTGGACAGTGGGTAGGTGTTGATCCAGCCCTGGCCACTCTGTTGGCGTGTGCCTACTGACATGTCCATGGTGTTCCTGGGGTCGGCAGCAGTCATCACCGACAGGCTGTTCAGCGACGGGTCTTGATTGTCTGCCAGAGTCAAGCAAAATGTAATTCAATAGGCATACATCTACGTTCAGGGTTTATTCCCATATCATTATCTTATCACTTCAGTTGGCTTTTTCCATCTTAACATCTTACAGGCGATCCCCTGTTATAATTCCAGCACATTCAATCTACCTTTTACAGTTTGCATGGATAATTAGCAATACCTGCACTACAAATGACTACAGATTTCAAACAAGCCATTTCTTGCTTTGTTATGGTGCGTTCTTGTGTCAGTGGTACAACACACGGATGGAGGGGACTTTCAGGGGCGGATGGAATCTAAATTAGTCCTCTAATACTGAAAGTGACCATGCATTCTACATGAGCGTGCTAATGTGTGGATGAGAGAATGCTTTCTACAATGGTTAGCAAAGGTGGCATTGGTGGGGGAGATGGGGGCGGAGCCATTTCTCAATTCGCAACAAATTGATAAATCGGCGGCCGCGGTGACAAAGTCGTGCATTTTTAAGTGCAGGCTTCAAATTTGCACGCTGGCAAATTGGAACTGCGGTGGCATGCTCCCGAGGCAGTGCGTGTCAGCACAGGCGGAGCAAGGCAGGCTTACTTAAGATCGATATCGGAGAAGTGCTGGAAACGATAAGCGATCCGAAAATCCCGGCGGATAGGGAGCTTTGAGGGGGATTGGCGCCAGGCTCACCCGGTGGCACAAGCTGACTAGCGGCAAGGTACTTCTTGTCTGAGAGGATGCTGGCATAGAACTTGATCATGACACTGATGTCCTCCCGCAGACGCTTGTCCCCCTGAGTGGGGAATTTGGATGCCACGCTGAAAATGGAGAAGCATCAGTGATTATAAACTGCTTCTCATGAAAGTGTCCATGGATACAATAGTTTAGGAACTAGATTATGATGATAAAATCCATGGTTTAAAACAGTACTTGTTTTTATGATTAGTGATTAAATCCTATATTTTGGGGGGGGGGGGGGGGGGGGGAGGATCGAAGTACCTGAAGTAATCAAAGGCAGTTGAGTAGATCTTCTCTCTAAGCACATTGCGGATGGTGGCGTTGCTAACCACATCAGAATGAAGCAGTGAAAGACCGAGAGTCAGCAACCTGCATGCAAAAATCAACCAGCTGACACCTAAGCAACACTGATTCATGTTACAATCACCCTCTTTGTAGAATAGAAAACAGCGAATCTGACCGTATTGGAGGAAAAAGAGTCAGAAAGCAGTCTCTAAACCTGAAGCGAGGTCCGATAGCTGCCACGTGCCGGTTCAGGCTGCTTTTCGGGCCTCCCACCATGAGAGACAGCGACCTCTGCAGCAAGCTGCCAAAAATCTCCACCTGGTCCGCACTGCAGTACTTTGCGATTTCAAAGCGCTGGACAAGGAACTGGAGGACCAAAAGTAATTT
This sequence comes from Ictalurus punctatus, assembly GCF_001660625.3. Taxonomy (NCBI): domain Eukaryota; kingdom Metazoa; phylum Chordata; class Actinopteri; order Siluriformes; family Ictaluridae; genus Ictalurus; species Ictalurus punctatus. The sequence continues at coordinate 6,968,425 of NC_030431.2, read as the reverse complement.
AGACCATAAACATTATTACAGTAAATGTAATATATAACATTGATATGTTGATATTTCATAGTTACACAATAAAACAATATCAATTAGTCTTAAATGATGTGCTCATTTTCCAAGTCACTGTAAATAAGTTGTTTCTGTTACTACAGAAACAATAACGTATTAGAATAACTTGAAAAAAAACATCAACTGTTGCCTTGCAGCAGACATTACGTCATAGCCATGCTGTTATAGGAAATTAATCAACACCTTTTTGACTAATCAGTTTTGAGAATTCAGAATCGCTGTGGTATAAGCATGATCATGTCAATAGTTCATAAATAGTTCACCAACCTCGATCCAGACGTAATGGGGGATGACGTTGGGGGCACAGGGCTTGGGCTGGCTCTCCTCAGACGCTGCCAGTGGGTCAGCTTCCACTTCTGCCACAGAGAACAGCCCCATCTTCTGCTCCACCGTCATCTGCCAGGCACCTGCCATCTCACGCATAAACTACAAACAAAGAATGCAGATTGTGATTGGAATATTATATCATTTTTTCAAAATATTAATGTTTCTACTAACATTTTAGGTACTTTTTTTTTTTTTTTTATTAAAAATGACAGATGGTAGGACACTCTGCATTACCGGGACCTCCACGCCAGTCCTAGCTGCTAGAAGCCATTCCCAGCAGGCTATAGCTGTCTCCATGCCATTCTCAGTAAACATCTTCAGTGGGGACCAGCACAGGTGGTGCAGGAGCTGCGGGTCGCAGTCTACAGTACAGGAACATTCAATCTGTAACAGTTCTGTTTACTCTACAACATGTCCACAATTCCAAACTGACAACCAGTCAAACAATTACTCCTGACATACTAGGTATATGAAACATTCCCATATAATGACAATACATGAAAGATTGTTTGGAACTCAGGTTAAATTATGTTTCTAGGGAGCAAGAGGTGCCATGAGCAAGGTGTTATGCCTTTGGAGGTGATAAGGAGCGCTGCCATTTTGAACATAGCCTCAGTAAATTCTTCTGGCTGCTGCCTTTCCAGAGCCTCGTTCAGCTGTCGGAGCATCATTTTATTCAGGTCTGAGGTGCTGCGTGTCGCCTCTAAAAAGTGGAGCATCCCTGCCACCTACATGGGATACACACACACACACACACATACACTTTGCTGCTACTGTGCGATGAGCCCGGTCACATGAACAAGAACAGCGTGAATTTCAGGAAATGAATGAGATAGTACACCTCTCCTGCATAGCGATTCCTCAGGTTCAGCGAGGCCATGAAGTTGGAGTAATCTTTCTTAACACATGCTGGTCTCTCTGTGAGCTGATTGGTCTGGAGGCAGAGCACATTCATTCATGTGACTACTATTCAGCTTGAGCTGAACAGTTAAGCATAATTATATGTAATTATGATCATCATGTTCGGTTTTCCCTATACTTAAGTGCTTAGCTCTATTACGGATATATCGTTGTACCACAGCACTGCTCAAGTCTCAAATCTGATCGGTCAGAAGGTTGATTAATTAACAGCAGCTCGTACAATAATGGTGGCTGCAATTCAAATAACAGGTTTATATGAATGCATGCTCTCGTTCTAATGTTATTAGATAAATAATTTAAAAAATTAATAATTGCCAAACTGTGTAAGTATAATAACACTAAAGGATGTGCTGCTATTGGAAAATAATCAACTCAGTTTTGCATCAGGCCACATCACCTCACCCCTTCACTGATTACGCTCCTGTAACTGCATATTTAGCATTTTAAATGTACTATAAATATAGTAAATGCAGTTTATTTTGAGAAAAGGCTGTTAAAATAATCAAATTATATAATAATAATAATAATAATAATAATAATAATAATAATAACAACAACAACACCACCACAAATAGCTAAATAGATAGATGAAAAAATACTACTACTAATAACAATAAACATAATAATAAACATCGATTGATAGATACTAGTACTAATAATAATAATAATATAAAAAAACATAGATAGATAGATAGATAAATACTACTACTACTACTAATAGTAATAATAATAAAAATAAACAGACAGATAAATACTACTACTAATAATAATAAAAACATAGATAGATACTACTACTACTAATTATAATAATAATAATAAATGTATTTTTATTTTGCCATTTATGTGTGACTGCATTTACTTTATTAACCGTACATCCATTTGCATTAACGCGGCAAAGCTAAGCACAACCAGAATCTCGTGTGTGTCTGCCTTGCTGTACCAGTGCCGAGGACTCACCCCCAAAGCTGTGCTCTGCCGGTTGTAGCCTGCAAAGTGCAGGATGCTCTCTGTAGCCATAGCAAGTCCTGTGTGCTGAGTCAGACCTGAAACCCAGTTCTGGTGCTTGTTCAGGTACTCCTACAATAAAGACACAAACATTAAGACCAATTGTTAATCACCTTCTGTTTGTGACTCACGTTCTACTGCTCTGGATGCTCCCATGTAGATACCCTAAAGATTTGCACTTCCCCAGAACAGTTTGCTCAAGTGTCACTCTTCCTTCATTGAGTAATCTCACCTGGATACTCAAAAAGACCATCATAAAGATTGTCCTACAACTCCCAAGTGGCACAACAGAAAAGAATTCGCCCTGTTGTTTGAAGATCAGCATGAGTTTGAATCTAAGTTCGGCTGGGAGGCCGAGAGACAAAACTGGTCATAAAAAAGGCCGTGCTCTCAGAGTGGGAGTGATGGGATACTCTCTCTCCTCTATCAATCACATCAACACTCAGATTTTCTGTGAGCTCATGACGCCCCGTGATGTAGCCTCAGCAGTAGTTCGATAATAAATAAGGGGGGAAAAAATCGCAGGGGGAAAAACCAGAACAAATGAAAAATAAACTGTGCTGTGCTCATTGCAGGAGTCTTGCTCACTGTCTGGTCATACTGAACATCCTTTCAACACACTTTGTTCTGCTTGTCTTTACTCTCCTACACCTGTACACTGCAATGATCTACACTCTCACTGTATGGCAACAACCAGAAGAGGATTGGTTCCCTTTTGAGGCTGGTTCCTCTCAAGGTTTCTTCCTCAATTTGTCTTTTTTTTTTTCTTGCCACTCTCACCCGTCTCCCTCATCAGGGATCTAATTCTCCATCAGAACTTCTATAAAGTTCACGTCCTTTGTTAAAAGCACTATACAGACAAACTGAATTGAATCGAGCAGTGCACAACACACAGTTCTACAAACACTAATCATCAAATCACATACGAGGGAACAAAGGGACTTTATGAACTTTGTGGTTTTTCATCATGAAACACACCTGTAGATGAGATTTAGTGACGGACGGTGCCCACTTCATGGCTTCCTTCAGAATCTCACCGCAGCGTGCAGCAAAGTCTTTCACAATACTCTGCACCAGGACAGAAATATTATGGTAACTCCACAAACTAAATACAATTAATGACATTAAATGCAATGTTACACTTCTTCAATTACTTTAACACATCATAGTACAGCTTACATGATGTTAGTCATTGTTTTGTTTATTTATAGACTACATTGGTGTCATTTGTGACTCCACACTGTGATTTGATAAGCAGATTAGTGCTGTGGTAAAAAGCAGTTTCTATCAGTTACGTTCTATTGCTAAAATCAAGATGATGCTCTCCAAAAAGGACCTCGAAACCGTTATTCACGCGTTTATAACAAATAAGTTAGACTACTGTAATTCACTCTATCTCGGTTTGCCTAGAACAACTGTTGACCGTTTGCAATCGATACACAATGTGGCAGCCAGATTATTAACTGGCGCTAAAAAAATGTGAGCACATTACCCCTGCACTCGTTTCTCTTCACTGGTTACCGGTCAAGTTAAGTGTTGATTTTAAAATGTTGCTTTTAAAGCTTTGCATGGACTTGCTCTGCAGTATATTTGTGATCTCAACCCGTACACTGCTTCAAGACACCTTCGATCATCCAGTGAATTACTGCTCTCAATTCCTCGTTCACGTTTTAAGGCTAAAGGTGACCGGGCTTTCTCAGTGGCTGCTCCTAGGCTTTGGAATAGTCTTCCTCTCCACATTAGATCTTCCCCGTCCGTTTCTGTGTTTAAATCCTCTTTGAAGACTTATTTGTGTTCTTTAGGTTTTAATTGAGGGTGTAACATTTTTTTTTTGTTTACTCTTAATTTGTTTTAATTCTGTTTGATATTTCTTGTACAGCACTTTGATTTCAACATCTGTTGTTTTAAATGTGCTTTATAAAATCAATAAACCAAACTGACTGAACTAAACTGAATGAATAATATCAAGAAATAATACTGAAATCATTAATGAGCTAAATCATTAAGTTTTACTATTTTAATCAGGGACACACGCAGTGTTCTTAAAGAAGGAAAACACTTAAATTCGGCGGGGGGACCACCAAGCAAGCATTAACGAGTCTGCTGCCTTGGATTCCTACCTCTCTGGCTTCGTAAGTATCAGGAACGGTGATGCGGTACGGAGTATCTGGGATGTCATAATACGGCTGATCTTTGTGGATGTCCTGCAAAAAAAAAAAAAGAAAAAAGGAAAAAGGAAGCATGATGCTGACATGTGATAGCATGAATACTCTGCCTAGAGTTGGTGTGTAAACTCACAGCGCTGAGCGAAAGGGACAGTGTCTGCAAAATGTCCAGCATTGTTTTCAACACACGGCCGCTCCATAACAGGTGAGGGAAGCTAGAAACAAAAAACACAGTCAGTAGTAGTATAAATGCATCAGTATAAGAATCGCCATAGATACGGTGCCACCGATTCACTGGACAGTTTATGAGAAAGAAAAAAAAAAAAGGTGATGGAACATTGTACCTGAAAACTTTTTTCGTTAAAAGAACAAATCAAAAATAGTTCCTAAAAATCTCAGCAGACAAGCTGTTTGAGAAATCTCAGGTTTGTCTGAAAGTCACTGCTGAGCATGTGCATGCCCCATAGCATGCAGCTTTAACACTCACAACCCCAGACAAAGAATTGGCCATTGCATATTTCTGCTCATATGCAGCTCACATGACACACTGTATCTGTAAGAACATTCTTACCATGCCTAGATAGTATACACAAAAGCCTAGCTGTCTTTCTAGAGTAGATTTTTTTATGATTAAGTAATCAAAACTAAATAAAAAGATTAATAATAATAACTCTGGCGATGAGGAGTTGTTTGCCTTCGTTGTAGCTTTGTTATTTTTAGTTAACGTTGGAATGTTGAACTTGAACGACTTGAACTGTTAGGATTGTGTTTGTTATTTTCCATTAGGTCAGGCGTTAAGGGCCTTGCTCAAGGGCCCAGCAGTGGCAGTGCTGGATTTGAACTCATGACCTTCCATTCAGTCTTCCAATGTCTTAACCACTGAGCTAAAGCGATGCTCAGTCAAAGTCCGCCTGTCTGCTGAGCCCACGCACTCTTTCACGCACGCACTCACACAGGGCTCACTAATAAGACAAAAAATTTTCCACAGGCACTTTTCTTCTTGCTTGTTCCCCAAAATACAACCTGAAGTTAAAAAGTGCTTGACATGAGTTGGCACTTTCCTGAAAAAACAAAAACAAAAAAAGTCCTCCACTGTGACCAAAACCCCCATCAGCAGTGTTTTTTTTTTTTTTTTTTTTTTTAAAGAGTGACCTCATTCCACCTTGTGGCTGCTTCCCCCTGGGTCACATGTACATCATGCACAGGCAGTTAAGAAATAATGGCTGGAGTGAAAGCAGCCTTAACCTTCAACTGCTTAGTGCTAGTTTGAACTGTGTCTCAGATGTAATTAAAATAAAATTGTCTGCCAAGAAATATGTTGAATAAGTTTAACATGCTTACGTTTCAGCCAGGCCTGAGAGGTATTTGTCGGCCACGCGCCTGATCCGTTTATGGATGTGATTAAAGTTGACCAGCAGGAACTGAGCGTGCCGCTCCAGTTCCTCTTCATGAGCCTTCGTCTTGGGCTAATACAGGAAATAATGGCATGAGTCACTCGACAAGTTTTAAATACCTCTACCGTACCTTCAAACTTCATAATTTTAGGGCCTACCTTGTCTGCCATCATTTGAAGGAAGACATCAAAGACCTTGTCACCAACCACAATCACACACTGCATCATCCCTGAGGAAGAAGAGGAACATAAAAACCAAACGATGGATATTGCATTACTCGCAACAAATAATAAGATACTTAGTCACAACGTTTAGTTACGTGCACGTGTAGTAACCCTTTCAAATCTTTGTTTTACCCGACTTGTCTTTCTGGATGGCTCGATCTTCAAAATAACGGAACATCACCTGGAAACGGTCTGAATCCAGGGCGCGCAGCATTCTGCAATTTGGAAAAATTATATTATACAGCATGTTCATGTGAAAGGAAGGTTTTGTTCACTAATGTGAATGCTAACTCGCTGTAAATACAATCTGGTGGCTTCCAAGTTCTATTCATTATTTATATTTAAATCTTATATTTACTTATACCACAGAAAGTGTTGAATAAATTCTACATTATTAATTAGATATAAACCTGCAATTTGCTGAAAGGCATAATAATGTAACTGGTTTCACACGTTCCACAGCATTAAACCTAACTATAAACGGTTAAGAAGTATGACATTTTGTTAATTAATTAAAACAAAACTGTACTCATTGGTAAACTGCTGTGGTATAAGAGGAATAAAACACTTCAGGATGTGCTGTTATAGGAAAATTATCAACGCTGGGCTGGTAACAGTAACTCTGTGTCACAGCACCCAGTCATTGATTCTTTTTATTTCTAACGGCACATGGCATCGTGTTTTATTCCTTACATATTATACAAGTACACCGCTGAAGTACCTCATATATTCCAGCCGGTAGACTGATAGAAGGTAGGTAGACATGGCAAAGTCCAGCTTATTAATAAGGGCTGCTACTTCAGGTGGAGGATCCAGTAAGTTAATGATGGTGCTTCGCAAATCATTCAACTCAGCCTACAAAGAAACAAACCCCATAAGTAAGTGCATCTTACTTAAACACAGATCTGTACAACACTAAGAACTTTGCAGCACTTTCCTGTATAGCATAACCTTACTATTGCACTTCAGATATATACCACCATTGTAGGTTAACGACGCATATTTTACTAAATGACCGGTTCATTCAGAATTAAGTTCTAAGAGATTCCACAATGGAGCTCAATTAAACATACCGGAGTGACTGTGTCATTCTTCAGAGCCGAGTTATACTGCAGTTCTGAGCGCAGAGGCTCTCCACTAGGAAATGTCAGCAAAGGGGATTTAGTGGCAATTTCACACACACCCTCATACCATTCCTCTGGCCATAAACCTGGAGAAGACATTACAAAATTAATTCACAAAAACTGCATACCACTCTTACATACAGTAGTATGATGTACTATTTGTACACTAGGATAACGCAGCCATACTAAGTACTGCTTTACAATTACGGCTCACCTGATCCCTCCACTGCAAAGCCCATGACGACTGAATAGAGCCAGAAGTCTCTGAAAAGCTTCTGCAGCCTGGGCTTAGCCTCCTTTATCGGTGGTAAACGTCTGGTGAGCTGAAAATGAAATAAAGTCGATTTTTTGATGTTTTTTAAAGTCTCTGAAATACAGTGCACAATATAGGAAGAAAACCATTATGTCATTACAGATACGTTTTTGGATAAGGAATTAATCTCATACCACTGCGATGACAGGAATGAGCACTCCTAAGTTACCAGCACTGCTTGAAGCCTAAAAGAAAGAGACAGAATGCTGAGTACAAAAGCTCATAAAAATTGTGCAGATTTCAATCACGGTCGCGTTCTGTGTTGTTTACCAATTCATTAGGGCTTTTAATAATGGCTCCACAATGTTATAATCCTAATGCAATATGTAGCTTTATTACTGTTTTATGTATATTAACACTTCAATGCAAGTACAACTTGCATTGCTCCTCTATGCTTCAGGGGCACTGTATCATGGCTGACCCTGCGCTCTGACCCCAGCTTCCTGACATGCTGTGCATATGTGATTAATAAAGACTCAATAACAACAACAAACAACTACAGATCCATGAACTGCAGCAAATCCCCTTATACTGGTGTAATAAGCACTACATTAATAATACAGGGTAAATGCAGAGGTAACGCCATTTGCTGCCTTCAGTCATGCTGGAACATGGCAAAAAGCACTGCCAAACCTGCATTGATACTTCCATGATGGAACAAAATAATACCCTTGCCACCCTTATGGTCAATACTTTCTGCTACCTCCCTTTGCCAAGTTAATAGTGTCTTCTCCTATAATGCCTGATGAGGTTGGAGTGGCAAGGGAACTGAGTCCATTCTACCGTACAGAATCTCTAAAGAACCTTCAAATTTCGAGGTCCACGCTGGTGGACTCTCCTCTTCAGTTCACCACACAGGTTTTCTATGGGTTTAAGTCAGGGGACTGGGATGGTCACGGCAGGACTTTGATTTTGTGGTCAGTAAATGATTTTTGTGTTGACTTTGATGTATGTTTTGGATCACTGTCCTGCTGGAAGATCCAACCACGGCCCATTTTATGCTTTCTGGCAGAGGCAGTCAGGTTTTCATTTAATATCTGCTGATATTTGATAAGATGCCATGTATACAAGCCATGTATGATGTCATGTATCCTAACAAAATGTCCAGGTCCTCTGGCAGAAAAACAGCCCCAAAACATTAAAGAGCCACCACCATATTTAACCCTGCGAATGAGGTACTTTTCCATATGGCTACCTCTCTGTGTGCGCCAAAACCACCTCTGTGTTTATTGCCAAAAAACTCAATTTTGGTTTCATCTGACCATAGAACGCAATCCCATTTGATGTTCCAGAAGTGTCTGGCAAACTGAAAACACTTGAGATTGTTTTTGGATGAGAGTAGAGGCTTTTTTCTTGAAACCCTTCCAAACAGCTTGTGGTGATGTAGGTGACTTCAGATTGTAGTTTTGGAGACTTTCAGACCCCAAGACGCATCTAACTTCTGCAGTTCTCCAGCTGTGATCCTTGGAGATTTTTTGTCCACTTGAACCGTCCTCTTCACAGTGCATTGAGACAATATAGACACACGTCCAATTCCAGGTTGATTCATAGCATTTCCATTTAACTGGAACTTCTTAATTATTGCCCTGATGGTGGAAATGGGCATTTTCAATGCTTGTACTATTTTCTTATAGCCACGTCCCATTTTGTGAAGCTCAGCAACCTTTTGCAGCAAATCACAGCTATATTCCTTGGTCTTATCCATTGTTATGAATGACTAAGGGAATTTAGCCTATGTGCTGCCTCATATTTATACCCCTGTGAAACAGGAAGTCATAGTTGAACAATTTCCTGTTCCTAGTCACCCAGGTGTACTTAAAAAAAGAAAAATATCAATGGGAATATACTTCAAATATATTTTTCTCATATGAACTCACAGGGGTGCCAATCATTCTTCTTTCCTTTTTCTTAACTCTTCCTCCACCAATCATAAGACATGAAGGGCATATCATTTATTTATCACCCATCCATGCACAGTATGAATGCAGTGGTGATTTCAACATGATGAATTGATTTTGCTAAGTCAGTGATGAATTTGACAATCTGTGTCTATGTAATATAACAGGCTTTGGAAAGTGTAAGTGCGTATACCTTAAGTGCTGGGCCTTTTTCACTGGCTCTCTCACTGGCACGCTTGCCCTCCAGGCCCAGCTGAACAAACAGCTCTAGCAGGTTTACAAGTAACTCGTCCACCTTCTGCTCAGCCTGAAGGTTAGCTGCGATGTTAGCCAGAGCATTAATCACGGCCAAGGAGCAATGCCTGCAAATACGAAACAAAAAAGGATATCACCCTTAAAACCATGAGAGTAATGCTACCAGGGACACGTTACCTGGTTAGAGAAAATTTTAAGTTGAATTTCTTCTATGGCCTGATAATATTAACCTGTTTTGCTTGCAGACACAGGTAGATAATCACATGGGAAAATCAAGAAACTTCTGCATTTATTATGTTAACCATTACAGCTGTTCAACCAGTTTCAGGATTAAACATATTCTAAATCAGATCCTGGAAGGCTTTGGGGTTGAAAGAAAAGGAACAGAGGTTTAAAGAAAACCTGCTCTTCCACAGTTTATCAAAACAATGCCTATATATCTTTCTAGTTGAACTGAATACATCTTGTATATGTAGGCTACCTTCATTCTTAGCATATCGCATGGTGCATTGCAGAATATTATAGAAATAATCCTCCTTGCGGCATCATTATCTATACCTGTATAACATAATGATAACTGCATTTTTTCTGCAACTATTTCAGATTTTCTCATCATGCTGTATTGTAAAATAATGAAGGTCCGCTGTTGGCCATGATAGCAAATGTATGTGAAGAATTCATTTAACAGCATATATTATGTTCAAACACATATTGTTTCACATACATATTATGTTTCAAAGTTATGATATGCGCTGCTGAATGACAGGAAGTGACACATGTAATTACCTGTATCCATGATCTTTGTAGTCTTTGGTGGAATACACCATCGAGCTGGCTTTCACACTTATTTGCTGAAACAAGTTCCAGACCTCCTGGTATATGTATTGCTGAAAGATGTTCAATAAAATATTACAAACAATTCTCACACAGCTCCAGTAAGTAACAGAGATTTTTTATGTATTTAATTAAAACTAATATTACTACTAACTGCACATACTGTATACAGCGCCTTGCATAACTATTCACCCCAGTAATGAAATGGGATTGTATGTCATGACTACACAAACTGGTCTGATGAGAGAAAACTGAACTTTCTGTCCAACTATACTCTTCATCCTGAGAACAGGTTCTTACAGTGACACATGGTGGTGGTAACATATTGTCGAGTTATCTATGGCCTGCCAGCTTTCAATGCTACAAACTATGGAAAAGTACTGGAGGGCAATACATTTTTCACTGTACATTTTAATTATTTCTGCCGACAGGCTGCTTTTAGAGACACAAAAGCCATGTGGAAATCATCAATCCCATTTCACTGCTCTTAACCTAAAAACTACCAATGATGCTCCACTACAGGCGATTCCAGTGAAAGCACACTCAGCATTCAGATGTCCTCGCTGAATTCAATTAAGGAGAACATTTTGCCTTAAGCACACAACATGCACTGTACAAAAATGCCCCCATTTATGAAGAACATGCTTTCATCTAGCAATATAAAATAATAAAAGCACTTGTGTATGTGCAAACCCACATTGCCAGTGATGACCATACAGCCCAACTGGTCAATGATCAGCACATCGAGCTGGGAGGGCGGCTGACAGAACTTCTGCTGCAGGATCTGCAGGATGGGTTCCATTACACGTGGCTGGTCCCTCAACGCCACCGCGATGTGCCCCAATGCCCGGATGGTATGATCCGGAATAAGGTGAGCATCCCTAGAAAAGAAGTAGTAACATTCCAGTGACACTGCTTTCAACTGTAAAGATACAAGTGATTTACTCTGAAAGAACAGATAGTTGGTTTCAGCACTTGAGAGAGGTTAAGCAAAGACGTACTTGTCGTTTTCCTGTGAGATGTAAAGACGGTTGGACAGGATAGCAAGAAATGCCTCAACAATGACCGAGTCCATGGTCAGTCCTGCTTTCAGGCACCTACATGGCAAGAAATGGTATACAAGCAACTAAACACTTTGAGACTGACTAAAGGACCAAAACAACCTGGAATGTTGCTGTAGGGTAGTACAGTATATACCACCATTCTTCATCATTTAATACACTAAAATAATCTACAAAATTGCAAAGAAACTCATTCTGAATGATCTTTTCCCTCCACAGTCAGTGTGCATTCTGTACATTCCCTACTGTACATTCAATACTGAGTGACGTGAAAATCTGCCATTTCCATCATTCGTTTACCTGCAGATGTTGTCTATGGAGATGTCTCGTAGCTGCTCATACATGGACGGCTGGCCTTTCTTACTGGAGTGAGCACTGAAGGTGGACTGGGAATGCTCGTTGGTCACGTGGATCTTAATCTCACCGGCCCCTTTTTTCAGAAAAGACAAAAGAGATTCAATTCTTCAAGTCTGATTCATTGAATCCCCTCACTTTAATAACAGAAGCGTCCTTGTGTATGCTAATTGGTAGCCATTTTAGTTGTGACAAAGATAATGGGTCTCACCACTGGCATACTGGCTGTGGTATTTGTACAGCTTGACCAGAACAGGCGATGGCACCACCAGGAAGTCTCTCAGAGACATGGTGACGGAGTGAGCCACCACTGGGAAGCGCTCACCCAGCCTCCCAAGACCCTAGAACAACACAGCATCAAGACATCTTTTACTCTCTAATCTACTATTATATGCCGTTTTTAATCATTAGTTTTAGTCACAGCCAGGCTTGAGGAGTAATGAAATACAGGTAATAGCGTTATACAATCAGGATACCAAAAAAAAAAAAAAAAAAATGGTAACTGTAATCTGTTATAGTTACGTCAAAAAAACAAAGAAATCAGATTCCAGGTACATTTTGTAAAAAAAAAAAAAAAAAAATGTAAATACTATCAGCATTGCAATTTTTTTAATTTAAAACCAAAGAAATGAATCTTTTGCTGCAATACAGTATAGACAGCTGCTTGATTATAGTTCTGGTTCTCTCTTGCCAGTCGTGACTCACATGAACAACCTCCTGGTGCATGAGCAAATAAATTTTACGCAAAGCTAATTTGGTAGAATTCTAACACAAATTGTTCTCTGAAATGCTTTTGTTAGGGTGACTATATGTCCTCTTTTTCCCCTGGACACGTCCTCTTTTTCCCCTGGACACGTCCTCTTTTTCGGACATTAAAAAAGTGGAAAAAAGCTGGGATTTCTAAATTTGAGAAAATGTCTGGGATTCGGCTTTAGTTTCATTATGATGTGTTTATGGTCTAATACTGTATCATGTGTGCGCATGTTTGCATTGCTTTAACCCCTCTCTGTAATTCCCACCTTCTCGCACACCGATTGGTCGATTCTAAAAGGCTTGCAGCAAATACTGACCAAATTCCTGCCTCTCAACCGTTATCCTATTCTCAGCGAACGCGTGAAGGTGAAGCGCTGTTGTGTTCGGCATTAAACAGTTGCTTGACAACAGCAGCAATGACAGATGTCCTGAGTCGAAACAATACCCATGGTCATATAAGATCAATTTTAATTTCATGTTATCACACTGCTTTGTATTACATGCTCATTCACATGTGTAAATGATGGCAGAAGATACACTCCATGGACATTCAAAAGAATTTAGGAATTTATATATATTTATATGATGCTAATAGTCTGTCTTTTTCAGTGTACGAAAATCTGAATTCATAGTAACGCTGTTTTGAACGCTATTACGACCCCCTTAAAATCACCCTAAAACTGGGAAGGATTCTGATTGAAGCTTTGGCTTAGGTCTCCAGCACTAACCTGCAGGCAGCAGATGAGCAGAGGCATGTGTGCGATGATGACCTTACTGGATGTCTTAGACTGTAGCTTCTCTGACAGTTTGGTGCAAAGATTCTCAGCAGCTACCAGAAGAGAAATAAACCAAATTAACTTTGTTTATTGCCAAGGATGCAACTGGTTGCTTTTGAAAGAAAAAAAAAAAAGAAAGTTAAAGTAAATACATAGAACATATGAGTGGCACCATGGGAGAAGCCAATTGGATGTTTCTGTGCTTGAAAACAGCAGAAATATGGCCAAAATAGAATTTTCTGCCTATAACTTATTAGTTTCTTAAAGCTGAAATGTCTATATATATATATATATATATATATATATATATATATATATATATATATATATATATATATATACACACATACACATATACACATATACACACACACACAGGTTTTATTTATTTCACAAAAATCATATGAAAAGGTTTTATTTTTAATCTCGTCTAGGCTGTTTTCCTGCAAAGATTATGTTTAACAAACACAGCGGTTAAAACAGTCAAGCTGGCTAGCTAAATGTGATTTCCTATCACGGTGAATGTCACACTCTCACAATCAAGTTGTTTGATATCTACACACTAGCAAAATAAACATAAGCCTCATCAGTTCAGTTTGTATTCAGATATTAATTGTCTGATGCTCCTGAACTGCAAATGGAATAAATCCAATTTCTCCCTTCTCTCTTCTAGGGTAAGCAGATTTTTAAATTATGTACCTTTATTTTAGATATAACAGAGAAACACAATTCAGTTCAAGACGAGTCAAAATGCCATTTTGTTCTTTCTGCAATGACGTTCTGTGTGTTCTTGGTCATTTAGTGCAAACAATAAGTAAAACATGTCACAGTGTTACACTGATTGACAGGGACTTTTGTGTCTAATAATAAACAAATTTGAAAATGTGTAAAACAGAAGTGAATACATCCCTGTGCAAAATCATTTAAAATTGTATCACCTTACAGTAATTGCATTACTTCCAAGTTGAACAGTAGTGTATTTTCCCTTATGTAAAATAAAAACTAACAGTATTAAATATACAGGCCCCACAGTAGAAACTCAAAGCATCAGAATTCAGTACACTTTTCACTACTGAGATTAAAATCTTCTACTTTTTTCCCAATACTTCATATGTACACCTTTATTTTTGATAACGGACTCAATCTTCCTCGGCATGGAGGATACCAAGATACCAGTGTTGCACAAATTTCTGGATAGATGTTCTGCCATTCTTCAGAGACCAGCTGCTCTTTGATGGAGGGATTGTGTTGCTCCACCTTTCTTTTTAAAATACCTCAACTGTGTTCTATTGGATTCAAATCAGGTGACATACTAGGCCAGGTCACGTTTTTCTTCAACAGAACCTCTTGCATGATTTTGGAAGTGTGCTTTGGATCATTGTCATGCTGGAAATATTCCTCTTCTGCCACACTTCTGGAGACCGGGAGTCCCTATTGTCAGCCAGTATTTTGATATATCCACAGACATTCAAGATGCCATCTATAAAGGTCATCTCCACAACACGTTTTGCACTCATGCAGCCCCATATCATCACACTCTCACCTCTGTGCTTTACTGTCAAGACTATGCATTGACTGTGGTAGTCCTGGACAGGTTCACACCAAACATGCTGGACCCCATCTGAGCCGAACAAATTTTATCTTGGTCTCATCTGACAAAAGAATGTGTTCCCAATATCCATCAGGCTTCTTTTCATGTTCTTTAACAAAGTTAAATCTTGCAGTTTTGTGCTGAAGAGCAAGCAATTGGACGCCGTCCATATAGTTTGACATTATGCAATGTCCTTCACACTGTCTGAACTGTCACAGAAACTCAGATTTCCACTGATAACCCTTGTACCAAATCTGAAGCACTTGTCTGTCTGTTTTTCAGAGCAAGACTGTACAAGTAGCGCCCTGTATGTGGTATAATTTTAGGAGGATGGCCACTGTGGCACTGATTAGTGGTACTATGGCTAGCTCTATACCTCCTGATTACTGCTGTAACTGTGTTTCGACTGATTTTTAGCTGGTCACCGATCTTCCTGTATCCTTTTCCCATTTTTGTGAAGTCTAACAGATCAGATTTTTCAATTCCTCTGGCAATCCAAGTGGAGCCATGATGCAGACATGCAGATAGACATAACAAATAGATCCAAAACTGAGAACGTTCTGGTGTTCACAGGTCATTTTATAACCTTGTTCATGCAATTAGGCTAAATGGAAATCATAGCTGTGCTCAATTTTGTTTCAATAATCATAGGTTTGCAAACTTGTGTGTCAGAGATCATGGGTGTATTCACTTTTGTCATATTGAGTTTCTACTTTGAGGCCTGTATTTTCAGACCCTATCTCACCGAACAGGCTACACAACTACTAGTCCAGGCTCTAGTCATCTCAATACTGGACTACTGCAACTCACTACTCTCGGGCTTCCCAGCAGCTCCATCAAACCCCTTCAATTGATTCAGAATGCAGCAGTACGCCTCGTCTTCCACCAGCCCAAGAGAACCCATGTCACACCTCTCTTCATCTCCCTTCACTGGCTTCCTGTAGCCGCCCGTATCAAATTCAAGGCCTTGATGCTCACCTACAAGACCTTGTCTGGAACAGCACCCACCTACCTCAACACCCTCCTGAAGGCTTACGTTCCCTCACGCAATCTGCGATCGATTAATGACCGACGCTTAGTAGTGCCTACTCAGCGTGGCTCTAAGTCCCTTTCCAGAACCTTCACACTATCTGTCCCTCAGTGGTGGAATGAACTTCCGACCTCAATCCGGACCGCAGAATCTCTCACCTTCTTCAAAAAACAGCTAAAGACCCATCTCTTCCGCGAACACATAACTAACCCCTAAAACTCCCCCAACTTCATATTATCCGTTAAAAAAAACTAAATAAAACAAAACAAAATAAAAAAAAAACCTACTCTGTGCACTTTGCTTTTCTAGAACTCAATTAACGATCTTGTATAGTAGCACTACTTGCATTGTTCTCCACTTGATATATCGCTTTGCTTGTATTTCCTCATTTGTAAGTCGCTTTGGATAAGAGCGAATGAATAAATGAATGAATGAATAAATGTAAATGTAAATATAGTCTTTCTAAAAAGCATTTGTTTTGATTGATAAGAGTTCATAAGAGAAAATACTCTACTTGTCAACTTAGAAATAATGCAGTGATACAATTTTGAATCATTTTACATTTAAGTGATATTACACAGGGGTGTACTCACGTTTTTGTATACTGTATAATCGTTAATATGGTGAAGTTTCTGTAAGATGTTTCATTTAAACTTTATGGAAGCAGTGCCAGGTGTCAGTCATTATGTTTTCCGCCACGGGACAGTCTTTAGGACAGAAGGCTTTCTGCATTCCGACATCTACAAAATTTTCTACTAAAAAGAGTTTTCTGCAAGCCGCACTACTACTGGCAAGCAGTACCCTATCTGTAGCGCTTACACACACTTCAAAAGTGCACAAATCTTCTAAATAATGGTGTTCTTACCCTGTTCCTCTGTGACGGCCCACACCATGAGGTCCACGCAAGCGGCATTGGCCTGGCAACGTAACTTCAGCGGGCTCAGCTCGCTGTGCAGGGACTCCACGTCATGCAGGATGCGCTGCAGCTCTGACTGGCTGCTGCTGAACTGCTCCAGCACAAAGTCGTGCACTTCCTTCACGAAGGACGTTTGCAGGTCTGAACATAAAACACAAGGTCTAATTGTCTACAACAATATTGGACATGAACAATTTACCTAACATTCTAAGATAGCAAGGAATTTTTACAACTACCATCAGTTTTTAGGCAGATTTAGAATATGCACACAGTTTGGCTGAATGATTCATAATTAGCGTAACACTTGCTCAAACTCGTGCTTGCTTGTGTCTCTCTCTGTTCCAGGGCAGGCTGGTGTAAATGGACTAGCAGGGCTAAGGAGAAAATACATAAAAACAAGCCTACATTTTTTATGTTTGCGAAACCAAGTGCAACAGCACCACCAGCAGTTATAAGTCAAAATACACAGAATGGTATTTAGTAGAGCCTGGGACTGACTCCTTTCCAGCCAAGATTGTAGATTCACACAGCCTATCAGTGACATTCAGCTCAAGTGATTATACTTTGTGTGCACTGGGACTAATTTGTTTAAACCCACTTCTCTGACATATCATAACATGTTATTAGCAGTGACTGAGACCACAGATATGAAATACAATAGTGGGTGTAATAAACATGAACAAAGTGGTTTACTTTTTTGATCATTGATTTTTCAATAGCCACGGGAGGAGCAACTAGAACTACAGTGGTGCTTGACAGTTTGTGAACCCTTTAGAATTTTCTATATTTCTGCATAAATATGATCTAAAGTGTCACCAGATTTCATAAAAGTAGATAAAGAGAACCAAGTTAAACAAATGACACAAAAATATTATACTTTCCTTTCAGTATCTGTTGTGACCTCCTTGGGCAGCAATAACTGTAACTAAACGTTTCTGGTAACTGTTTATCAGTCCTGCACATGGACTTGGAGGAATTTCAGCCCATTCCTCAGTACAGAACAGCTTGAACTCTGGGATGTTGGTGGGGTTCCTCATATGAACTGCTTGCTTCAGGTCCTTCCACAACATTTCTATTGGATTAACATCAGGACTTTGACTTGGCCATTCCAAAACGTTACCTTTACTCTTCTTTAACCATTCTTTGGTAGAAAGATTTGCGTGCTCAAGAGTCATTGTCTTTCTGCATGACCCACTTTCTCTTGAGATTCAGTTCATGGACAAATGTCCTGATAGTATAATTCAAAATTCATCATTCCATCAATGATGGCAAGTCATCCTGGCAAAGATGAAGCAAAACAGTCCCAAACCATGATACTACCACCACCGTGTTTCACAGATGGGATAAGGTTCTTATGATGGATTGCAGTGTTTTTCCTTTCTCCAAACATAATACTTCTCATTTAAACCAAAAAGTTCGATTTTGGTCTCATCAATCCATAAAACATTTTTCCAATAGCCTTCTGGCTTGTCCACGTGATCTTTATCAAACAGCAGAAGGGCAGCAGTGTTCTTTTAAGAGAGCAGTGGCTTTATCCTTGCAACCCTGCCATGTACATCATAGTTGTTCAGTGTTCTCCCAATGGTGGACTCATGAACATTAGTCAATGTGAGCACAAACTTTAGTTGCTTGGAAGTTACCCTGGGTTCCTTTGTGACCTCGTGGACCATTAGACGTCTTTCTCTGGTGCGATCTTTGTTTGATGACCACTCCAGGGGAAGGTAACAATGGTCTTGCATTTCCTCCATTTGTACACAATCTGTCTGACTGTGGATTGGTGCAGTCCAAACTCTTTAGAGATGGATTTGTAACCTTTTCCTGTCTGATGAGCATCAACAATTCTTTTTCTGAGGTCCTCAGAAATCTCCTTTGTTCATGCCATGATACACTTACACAAAGACGTGTTGTGAAGATCAGATTTAGTTAGATCCCTATTCTTTAAATAAAACAGGGTGCTCACTCACACCTGATCATCATCATCATCTCACTGATTGAAAACACCTGACTCTAATTTCACCTTCAAATTAACTGCTAATCCTATAGGTTCGTATACTTCTGCCACACACCGATATGTAATATTGGATCGTTTTCCTCAATAAATAAATGACCAAGTATAATTTTTTTGTCTCATTTGTTTAATTGGGTTCTCGTTGTCTACTTTTAGGACTTGTGTTAAAATCTGATGATGTTTTAGGTCATATTTACACAGATATATTGAAATGGGACAAATGAAAGAACCGTAAGTTCTTTCTGGTTGGCACGAAAGAGCTGGTGCACGGCAAGTGAAGCTTTTCTGTTTAACACGCTTGTAATTTGGAAGAGACACTGCATGGATTTTTTTTTTAAAGACTTGACTTTTAAAAAAAAAAAAGAAAAAGAAAAAAAAAAAAAGAAGAAGAAGCTAGAAGTGTCTGTTTGACAGGGACTTACATTCGAGCCTACTAATAAACAGATTAAAATGCACTATTATTTAACAAATAAAAATGTGTAATCTTTGATATGGTGAAGTTTTCTGTAAGGAGGGGTTTAATTTGACATTTATGAAAGAAGTACCAGGTGTCAGTGAGTAAGTTTTCCCCCATGGGACAGTGTTCTTGACACTGGACTTTCTGCATTCCGGATTTGACAAGCTGTGTTTTTTTGGTTTAATTAACTTCAAAACATCAAAAAAGATGGTGAGGGAACGACTGTTTATAGCTAATATAACAGGAACTAACTTATTTCCCGGATGTTCCACAACATTAAACGTAACTACAAATCAATATGCCTCATTCATTTTACTCCTTACATGTTAAAGAATAAAAGAATATCTTATCTCCCTTACCTTTCATATAGTATAGTGTGTCCCTTAACATTTTAAATATAGCCACATACAGAGGGTCACTGAAGGTTTTGTAGAAGAGATGATGACCAGGATTGCTCTGCAAATTGAAAGAAAGGTTCATAGAGTGTACTACATTATTACTGAACCAGGATAAATCAGTGACAAATTATAATAATAATAAGAAGAACAAGAAGGGGAAGGCAACTTACCTCCAAAACATCCACCATGATCTGATCCAGCTTCTTTAAAAACGTCTCAGCGACAAACTGTTCAATCTGATTAAAAAGAAGGATCAAGTGCAAAATCATGTGAAACATTACAAAGTACAACTTTGCTCACATAATTTTTTTACTCGGATTATACTGTATTTAGTACATTTACTGTTCTGTTGGCTGTTTATTGGCACTTTCACTGTGCTGAATTTTCTAACAATATTCCTCACGGGATCAATTAAGTACATACTTATATACAGTCATGTGAAGAAATAAGTACACCCCATGGAAATTGTTGGGTTTTTTGACATATATGGACAAGCAAATATTTGATCTTTTAAACAGTGCCTATTAATGAAGTTGATATACTAAAAAAAAAACCACAAGGAATATTAACTCTTTGAATCATTTATTCAACAGAAATATCAATAGATGTGATATTCTTCTGATATTCTTCCTTTAGCAGAAAAGACTTATTGTCGGCATTTTGCATAACTGTCCACCAGGCTTGCTGGAAATTCTGACCACTCTTCCATGCAATATTCTTTCAGTGGCAAGATGTTTGAAGGTTTTCTTGCATGTTCTGCCCATTTCAAATCCCCCTGCAACATTTCAATTGGATTCAAACCCAGGTTTTGATTAGGCCATTCCATAACCCTGCATTTTTTCCTTTTGATTCATTCCTTGGTGGATCTGCTAGTGTGCAGATTATTATCTTGTTGAAAGGTCCAGCTTCGGTTCAACTTCAACTTTTAGACAGATTGCCTCACATTATCTTCAATTACTCTTTGATATGATGCAGAATTCATAGTTGAATCAGTGAATGCAAGCTCTCCAGGTCCTGAGGCAGCAAAACAACCCCAAACCATAACATTTCCACCACCGTACTTCACAGTTGGTATGAGGTGCTTCTCCTGAAAAGCTGTCTTTGGTCTGTGGCAAACATGTCTGCTGTTACTGTGGCCAAACAACTCTATCCATCTTTGATTCATCTGTCCAGAGCACATTATTCCAAAAGGCCTGGTCTTTGCCTATATGCTCATTTTCAAACTATAGTCTTGCAAAGGTTTTTCCTGGCACGCCTCCCATGCAAATTTGTGCCATCTCTTTCTGATTGTAGAAACATGCACTTTAACACCAACAGCTACAAGACTTACTAACAGATCCTGTGATGAAATTTTTGGGTTCTTGGAGACTCAGACAGTTTGCTCTTGGGCTGAATTAGCTGGGACGGCCTGTCCTGAACAAATTGGCAGTCGTTTGAAATCTGCGCCATTTGTAGATTATTTTCCTTACAGTGGAATGATCTATTTCAAATAATTTGGAGATCTTTTTAAATCCCTTGCCAAACTCAGGCATCCACAACCTTTTTACTGAAGGCCTTACAGAACTCTTTAGATCTTGGCATGATGACGCATGATGATACCTCAGTAGAAATGGGAATACCAGACACTAGATATGAGAGGGATATATATATATATATATATATATATATATATATATATATATATATATATATATATATATATATATATACACACACAGGTTCCACCTGCACTCCCTAAGCAGGTTCTAATCACTGGCACCCAGTCTTGAACAGCGGATTCTAATTTTATGGATTTGAAGGGGTGATAAATGTAGGGGTGTACTTACTTTTTCACTGATCTGTGACTGATCTGTTTTTTGGTAATTTAAATTATGAAAATGACTACAAAATGTCAATTTTATGTGTCATCTGATCGAGTGCATCAACTCTACTAATAGGCATTGTTTCAAAGAGGATCAAATGTTTGCTTGTCCAAATACGTTAAAAAAATAAAAATAAAAATAATAATAATAATTCTATGGGGTGTACTTATTTTTTTCACATGTCTGTAAGTGTATACTCATTCATCTATGCAGTCACACATCTGTCTATCCACACATCTACCCATCTGTTCATCCATAAGGATGTATATGACATTTCAGAGTAAAAAAGAAGTAGGATGAGATGGATGGCTGTGGAGCACTGACCATCTGAAGGAGATGCCTCAGCATGTCCAAAGGGACATCGAAGCCTCTAGTGCTGCTGCCAGTGAAGAGCGGAGACACAGAGAAACTGGAGCTGATGGTGGAAAAGTAGTAGTCTGGGTCTACAGCACTGCCATCAGGTAGGTATGATCCTGCAATAACCAAAACAAATACACAAAGGACATTGTAAAGCACAATCAATAAATGCATCTTTTTTTAGAGAGAATGATATCATCAACATGGGTGTTATGCAGTGACATTATGTCTCTATGGTGCTTCAATTAAAAAATAAATATGAACCTAACACTATATTCCCAGAAACACTAGAGAACAGAACAAACAAAAAAAAATTAAATAAAAGAACAGAGATAGAAATGCCAGTACTGTCAGTATGGTGTGTGAATGCTGGCTCTAACTGTTGTTCAACCTCAGTTCATAACTGGTCTCAGCTATAGGACCTAGGACTGTTTTTTAATCTTGCTTGTGCAGTTATATAATATTTAATATCTGACTGCACCCACATAAAAGGAAAAACCTCCTGCTCGCATGACTTTTTATTATCATGCCCCGCAGGATCCCAGTCCTAATGCATATCTCTATTCTGAATCATATGCCCTGTGAACCTTTCTGGAAATAAAAATAATGTAACAGCAATAGAGCACCACCTATTTGTCTTTAATATCTCTCTCTCACTCTCTCAGGGTATCTACTTTATTTGATTAAGAGGTCTGCAATCAGTTGTTATTTATATCAGTTTTTCAGTGGGTCAAAAGTTTACATACACTTTGTTAGTATTTGGTGGCATTGCCTTTTCATTGCTCAAGTTCAATCAAATGCTTGGGGTAGCTTTCCATAAGCTACTCACATATTTTTTGCTGGAGATTTTGCCCACTCCTCCTAACAGAACTGGTATAACTTGGTCAGGCTTTTGGGCCTCCTTGCTCGGACGCAATTTCTCAGCAAATTCCACAAATTTTCAATGGGACTCAGATCAGGGCTTTGTGATGGCCACTCCAGTATTTTCATTTTCATTTTGGTATGACTTTGGAGGTATGCTTAGGATCATTGTCCTGCTGGAAAACCAAACTGTGACCAAGATTAAACTTTCAGACTGATGGTTTGAGGTGTTGCTTCAGTATTTCCTGATAATCCTCTTTCCTCATGATGCCATCTATTGTCAGATGTGCACCGTTCCCTCTTCCTGTAAAACACCCACACAACATGATGCTGCCGCCCCTGATGGCATAGTATTCTTCAGATTAAAAGCCTGACCCTTTTCCCACCATACATAGCGCTGATCTTTATGGCCAAACAGTTAATTCAGTCTGTACAGGATTTCACAGGGTTTGTTTTTTTTTGTGATTGCTGTGGCCAAAAATGCTTGATTTTGCTGTGACTTTTTTCTAAATTATTTTTTTTTTTAAACTACTTGAATCGGTGAAATTGGAAGAAAAAAACTTGTTTTGCAGTGATGTTTGCTAGTAAATGAGACCTTTTTGCTGTTCTCATGTTCGACGCACATGAATCGAAGAGGGCTTTGGCTGAACGCGAGTTGTGATGACGTCACATGATGCTTCTTGGCCCAAATCTGCAGAAAGTCTGCGGGTAATTCTGAAAAATCTCCTCTGAATATTGCAGAGTTTGTTTCATTTCGAGTTCATTTCTGTGACTGCAAAATCACGAAATCCCGGAAAGACTGAATTATTGCTTCATCTGACCAGAGAACAATCCTCCACAAGGATAGGTCTTCTTCCTGGTGATCACCTGCAAACTTCAGTCTGGCATTTTGATAGAATTTTTAGAATAGGGGCTTCTTCCTTGCATGACATTCTTTCAGGCCATAGTGATGTAGGACTTTCCAAATGTTGGATGAACATATTTGGCACCCGATATCTGTAACTCCTTCACCAGTTTCTTTGTTATTGTTGTGGGGTTCGGTTGAGGAACTGGACTTTTTTTTTCATAAGGTCTTGAATGAGCTGCTGAAGTGAATTTGGCCACGGTTTCAATGGTACTGTCTCTAAAGGTAGGTGCTTTTACAGCCACATTTAACTTGCACAATTAACTTATTTATCACAATTGGCCAATAAGAAGCTTCTAAATGAGATCTTCCAGATTGTTTGCAGAGACAACTTGATGTATATAAACTTTTGACTCAAACTGAATGTTTTAAAATTAACGTTGGGGTTAATAGTTGTCCTAACTGACTTGCCAAAAGAAATGTATGGTAACATGGCAAACATGCAGAGTTCTGAAAAACTGAAATCGAATATCTTTAGCCTAGGTATATTTAAACTTTTGGCCTCAACTGTAATTATAACAGCTCCTATCAGTAATATACTTACCCTCAAAAAAGATTGACATTAATATTATTAATAATTAACCATACAGATAAATAATACAGCTGCTGCTTTTCCAGTATCAGTCCCCCTTACATACTGCTACATGAAGGCGTATTGTTAAACAACAAATAACACAAAGAGAAATGAAGCGTGCTTGGTGAATAAAGATAATAAATCTGTATCACGTAACTCATCAGTGTGTATAGATGATTTGAATTCACTTTTAATTATAAAACCAAGTCACACTTGCTTTTATCAAGAACATGCTCTGTGACATATCAGCTCAAAGAGGATTTGAGTTCATATTGACATTTATGATGATTACGATGTTGATACATTACCTTCAAAGTAAGGCGCGGAAGGGTCAGCAGGAGAGCCTGGAGGCAATCCTGTACGTTCTGGACTTGCCTGTTATAAAACATGGAGGATATAATCATGATTACATGATGTACATTGATACAACACAACCTGCCATAAAAAGGCCTGACATGATCAAGACATTATTCATTATTTATACCACAGCATTCTGATTGGTCAAAAGGTGTTAATGAATTAGCCATCGTAGCAGCTGTGACAGTAGCGCCCATTGTAAAAAAAATCACAGGTTATAGTCATGCATTTGTTCTAATACATTATAGTTTCAATATCTAATTCCCAGGGACTTGTACAGCAGGTTTTAAAAAAACATGTAATTGTTGAAAAGATTTCTGTGTTTATTTAATACTTCTGGAAAGAGTCCCCAGTGTGAGTGCTGTGTAAACTTTTGTTGCATTGTAACTCCAAGACACAAAAAAAAGAGAGGCTGGTGAAGGAATAGCTGTTTACATTATTCTGTAACATAAGTGATAACAAGAGCATTCCACAACATTAAATGCAACTATTAAAAGATTTTTAAAAATGTAATTCTCAATTTAAAAAAAACAACAAAAAAACCACAAACAAACAAAAAATGCTGTGGTATAACAGGAATAAAACACAAGACCCGTCATTGTGTGACTGACTATTTTCCTATAATATCAAGCCCTGTCATGTTTTATTCCTAAATGAACGAATAAAAAATTTATACCTAACAGAAGGTATGCTTCTTACATGGAATCATTCTCAACTGAAAGCAAAAGTGTGTGAGAAAGATGTAATCTTTACTAGGAGTATGAAATTTTTTTCACTTTTTAAAAGTTAATTTTTAAAAAATGTAATAAATTTGGCACCATTTTTCGATTCACGTCACATGTTTGGTCAAACTACTACACTGAACAGCACTACTTTATTAAATAAAGCTCTGATAATAAGGTAAGGCATGGCACTGCAGGCCCACACCTGCTGGGAGATGCTGGAGACGCTGCTGGTTTTGCGGCGCAGCGTGTCGCTCTGGCACACGGTGAGCAGCGAGCTGGGTAAGATGGAGCGGAAGTCGTTGAAAGAGCGCCGCCTCACTGACTCCGGCTCGTCCGAGGCAGTCACCGGCTGCGCTGTGGTCCGTGGGAACAGCTTGGACAGCAGCGGTTCATCTGTGTTGCTGTACCGCCCCGACGCTCGCACCACACCCAGCAAACATGGCAGAGTGTATCGACACAGGTATTCTGGGTAAAGATATACACCTTTTCTGAATAAGCCAAAACCAGTGACGTTTAAAAATGTCCCATATTTAATGGAAAGGTGGGATTTATCAGCACATGCGAGACAGTTAGATGCAGACCTTTATCTTGATCGTCAGGGTTGCGACATATTTCGAGGAGGACCTGCATGAGGTCCATCACAGCCTCCAGAATCTGTACAAGATGAGAAATCAATAATTACAAAATCAATCATTTAATATCATAATGATTCATGGATAATTAATACGACTCCTTTATTTTTTCTGTTTGTCTCAAGACCTTGTTTAAATGCACTGCAAAAGGAAAAGAAAAAAAAGATCTCAACAAGTGAAAATATCCTGAATATCTGGAACAAAGTCCGATATATATTTCATTAACAAATATCAAATAACAAGTCCGAAGGAATTGTGCATAACAACAGAGGAAATCTCTGTATCAAATAATACTTGTATGATTGTCCAGAATGATAGATTCAATAATCATAATTAATAGTTAATAAGATATTCTAATTAAAATATCGAAATAAATACAGGACCAAAATCTCAAAAAATCTATTTCAGTAAAGTAAATAAAAAATGGGAGCAAAATATTTTAATTCAGAATAGAGGTACTCTAGATTTGGCTTCTGATGGACTGCAGCACTGCACCTACCTGGATTCGTAAGGTCTCATCCCTCTGAGCGACGTCTGAAAGCATAGTTACCAAGCAAAAGCAGAAGTTCTCAGCGACGGGGAGAGTTTCTGCAGGAATAGTGAGAACGTTACAGGAAAGTTGAATTTGAATGACTCATTTTTTTTAAAAAAATTTATTTAAGTGCACCTATTATGGTTTTGAAACGTGCCTAATTTTGTTTTAAAGGTCACATAGATAAGATAAGATAAGATAACCTTTATTGATCCCACACTGGGGAAATTCCCTCGTTACAGCAGCTCAATTACACAAAAACAGATAGGAAAGAATACACATTAAATAGGAATAGAATTGAAATAAAGTATCTAAAAATATATATATACACAATAGAATAGACACCTCCAGGGTCCGGGGTTCGATTCCCGCCGGGGCCATGTGTGTGCGGAGTTTGCATGTTCTCCCCGTGCTGCGGGGTTTCCCTCCTGTTTCCTTCCCCAGTCCAAAGACATGCATGGTAGGCTGATTGGCGTGTCTAAAGTGCCCGTAGTGTATGAATGGGTGTGTGAGTGTGTATGTGATTGTGCCCTGCGATAGACTGGCACCCTGTCCAGGGTGTACCCCGCCTTGTGCCCCATGCTCCCTGGGATAGGCTCAAGGTTCTCTCGCGACCCTGAAGAAGGAGTAAGCGGTAGAAGATGGATGGATCCATGGATGGATGGATGGATGGAGAATAGATTTACATGCATACAAGGTCAAAAAACACTTTAATGTGCTCAAATTCCAGCATTATTTTTTTTTCTTCAGTGTCACAAATGAAAATTAAAATTGATCCGTTCTAAATGATTCATTCTAAACTCCTCCTTTCAGAGAGCATACTCTGCTCTGATTGGTCAGATGTCCCAGTCTGTTGTGATTGGTCAACCACTGTCAGCGGATGTCGAAAAAGGAAACGGCCACTACCATAACAAGTTTCAGCTCCGTCTGTTCACGAGCAGCCGATGAAAACCAGAGGTGGGGCTTTTTGTTACAAACCTACGTAGAAGTACCTACTGGAAGTAAGTCTGGAATTACTAACGACTCGTTTCAGCTGTTCTGAATTGGTTCCTTCTTTGGGAGTCAATAACTCCATTTGTCGTGCGCTTTGATTTTTGAAACTTTGCAGACTTCTTACATTCACAAACAGCTCTATAACACACTTCATAAAAGGTAATATTTGAAAAACCATAATAGGTGCATTTTAAATCTAGGAGAAGTGTGAGTGGTCTACCTCTCCCCTTCCTCTCAGAGCTTTCTTCAATCCATTGCACTCTCGGCAGTCCTTTCAGCAAACCCAGGAGGTACGGGACAATAGTATCTTTGTGCTTAGAGAAAAAATAAAAAAATTTATTTTAAAAAGGCCAAAAACTACATTTGTCAGTTCTATATACAAACAGTAGGGCAAACAACTGCTTAACTTTTACATGTGTATTTTTCTAACAACAAAATTCATATGAAGAACCTGCAGTGTATTGTATCGTAAGTGATTATTTTCACTGTCATTCATTTGTTTGTACTGATTTATGTTATGAAGATTTTTTTTTTGTTATTTAAGTAGGCTATTTTTAATTTTTTTTAATAAACTTACCACACCGCTGTTGAATTCTTGAATCCGATTGGTCAAAAGGTGTTGATTAGTATGTCAATATGTCACTGTTTCTATAGTAACGGCTCATTCCCAGGAACCCACATGACAGGCATTCTACATAATCTAAGCCTAATCATCAATATAGTTCACAAGTGTTGTTATTTAACAAAGAAAAATGTCTCCAGAATCCAAGCTTTATAAAGGACAAGATAAATTTGTCATTGTAAGCTTTCAGTACAGAGGACTTCATGGTTTCTTGGTAACTGCACTTTTTTTTAATTTTTTTTTTTAAGAAAACTATGAGGACAGCGAGAGAAAACCAACCTTGCTACCTGCATGGATGTTCCACAACATTAAATGTAACTATAAACTGAAAAAGTATGATTTCTCAAATAACAGCCCAATTAATTTTCTGTAACAACATGCCCTGTCATATTTTATTCCATACATTAGTTAATGTTTAAGAGTGACGTTACATAGACACAAATCAACAGAAAGACCTGGCACGAATTTGGTTGTATTTTTGTTTCACAGAGTCTGCTAAATCTGCTGGGCTTAGAGAAAATATAAATATACAAGTCATCTTATTGTATGAAGTACAGCTGAGGTCATGTTTACATACGCCTTGTAGAATCTGCAAAATGGTAATAATTAAAATATAATAATAAGAGGGATCATAAAAATTTCTTTGTGTTTTTATTTAGTCCTGCCCTGAATAAGCTATTTCACATAACAGTTGTTTACATTTAGTCCACAAGACACACAATAATAACTGAATTTACACAAATGAACAGTTTACATACGCTTGATTCTTAATCCTATGTGTTGTTACCTGGACGATCCACGACTGTTTTAATGTTATGTGATAGTTATTCATGAGTCCCTTGTTTGTCGTGGGCAGTTTAACTGCCCACTGTTCTTCAGAAAAATCCTCCAGGTCCTGCACATTATTTGCTTTATATATGATTTTGACACTTTATATATGATTTTTTCACACTGACTACGTTTACATGGACAGCAGTAATCTAATTATTGACCTTACTCTGATTAAGAGAATATTGTGATTAAGGTGTACATATGAGTCGCTTTTAGAATACTCCTGTCATGTTCCCGTTTTACATGTTTTAGAACATAATTAGATTAACAGCCCGCGTCATTTCGTCACTGCGCCACGCCGTCCGACGTCCTTCCAGAATTTCACGCATCAACATACAGTTCGTCTTCGTTATGGTACCGTATACAGTTTTGGATGATTTTATTTATTTTTTTATGTACGCTTTAAGTGCAGTTAATTATTTGTCATGCTATACGTGCTAATACACAACTGCTTGAAGCCGTGGGCTGCGTCCCAAATCGCGTACTTACCGTCTATATAGTAGCCGAGATACATGTATTTTTCCCTCACTACAGGCCTATATTAGGCAAGTATGCAGTTTGGGACACAGTCAAACTCTCTTTCTGTAAAACAGAAAACTGCCGTGTTTGATTGTGTCCTGTTGCAAAATGCGGTGAAAACTCTCACTCGACATTCATAACATGATTAAGGTGTTTACATGTCTGTAATACACAGCCATAATCCGACTAAAAGAGGAGTACTCCACCTGTCATAATTAGATTATTGCTTACTTTGAGTATGACCTTAGATTATTAATTAGATTAAGGTAATTAAAAATTGCTGTTTACATGGTAGTTTCTTAATCAAAGTATGGTCTTAATCGGGTTAAGAGTGGATTATTGTTGTCCATGTAAACGTACTGACTGAGGGACTCGTACACAACTATTACAAAAGTTCCAAACGTTCACTGATGCTCAAGAATTCAACACGATACATTAAGACCCGGGAGTAAACTTTTGAAGAGGATGATCAGTGTGAATTGCTATTATTTTGTCTTCTGGGACACATGTAAATATTTTATGTAGTTTCTGAAGGGCGGTACTAAATGAAAAAAAAACCCCAAAAACTAAGATCTTTAAACAAAATACAAATATCCACAATCGACCTGGATGATTTTCCTTCATCAGAATCAGTGCACCAACTTCTATCAAAAACGAATAACAAAAAACTGCAATTAAATATCAGTAGAAGGCAAATGTCTAATCTAGCCAGCATCGAGGGCCCTAAAGGACAACTAATGACAGTAGCTACTTTAGTAAAGGAACCTTCGGGGTTAGTTAAGCAGAAAGGCTAGTTAGAGTGAGGTTTTTTTTGCCGATACAGACCGCTAACAGGGACAATGAGGTTGGAGGAAGCATTACCATTGTTGGAGAACCACTGCAGAGTGATAACTGTAGTGAATGAATTTGTCTACTGGAATCACCAGATAAAAGTTTTGTACCTGCAGCTCAGACTCCACCAGGAAAATACCGAGTGCTATCACAGCATCTCTTCTCCTCTCGTCTAGCTGGAAAACGCCACGGAAATCCACTGGACACATGCATTGTAGCTTCTGGACCTAAAGAATCAAATAGCAACTGATTAGTTGAATAATTGTCAACCTGGTTACAATACTGGCTATTTAATTAATACAGTATATATAACGGGAACAGACTACTGGTCATGCGCGTGGGGCCCTGGTCACTAGTGGACCCTTAAAAGCATAGATTTGAAGTGGATGATTAGGCTGTTACACACACACACACACCACAATATGTAGAACACAGGCCAATGAATATAAAGTCACAGAATCTGAAATAAATCGGGAAATGCTACTGGGGTGTAGGTCTGAATTTTAACCAATGAGTGGACAGTGAGGTCATAGCTAGAGCTAGACAAGTGAACATGGATATCCATAAAAGCACATGAAGTGTGTAGTGCTCAGATGAAAAGAAAACCTAAAAAGGAAAAGCAAAGCATTCATCGTATCATGAGAAAAATCTCAACAATCCCACAGCCATCGTGGCCGGGAGCCAAGAAAGCAAGACTGGTCGCTCACTGGGAGGAAGGGATGGATGCATACCACTCCCCTGTCATGAGTGGCACTAGCCAAACATGTGTGAGCTCCTGTATGTGGAAGACGGCAGACAGCACTTTCCTTTGAGTGCGTTACACTGCCTCGTGGTGCATATTGTTCGGAAGATCGGATCATCTTACTGACCTGGATTCATTTGAACAGAATTTAATTAAAAAATGTAAAATTTTTCGACAGCCAGAGAAACAGAATCGATTAATTCATGACTCAACTGGGTCTTTCCGGTACGAGACGTTCATTCTTTTTCCTGTGCCAGCCTCATGGGCTATGTACAAGAGACAGAAATGATTAGACAGAGAAGAGACTGAGAAGGTGAACTGATCATTTCTGTTTCCAGCACATAGTCTTCGCAGCCGTCACGTGACAAAAGAAGGAACGACTCAGACCAGAAGACTTCGTTTCTACTTCCCGTACAGCGCCTATGTGGTTTTCCACGTTACAAATAAATGAAGGGATGCTGTGCATGCGTGGCCAACACAAAATGAACAACATATTATTCCCGAGAGTCGTTCAAAATGAATGAATTGTTCACGAACGATCCATCACTAGTGGTGCAGCGGAAGCAGCAGTTTGTAAAGATGCAGTCAACTGGCTTCATGTTGTCGGAAGGGAAGAGCTGACTGCAGGAGGGGAAACTGACAGGTGACTAATGTAGAAGGGGAAGTAGATTTAAAACAAACTCGAAAATAAAATGGGCCAAAGAAAAGTCTCCCCATGCGGTCAGTGCTGATCAACGAGTCTGAGCTTGTTAAAGAGCAACAGTTTCCTGATTTGGTGGATGTGTTTGTGAAGTGTGAAACAGGAAATGACCTAAGGGAAGACTGCCTTCTGCATAGCACAGAGGCTTCTCAAATACTCATACGGGTTGTGTGCTGTAGTAATGTATGCGTTTTTATTTTGTTTGGTTGTGTGGTGGTCAGAGCTCCAGGCATTGGTTCATGTGTAACAGGCTGGGAAGGAGAACCCTGCTTAGGCTCCTGTCCAGGGCCCTAAAATGTACTAATCCATAACATAGCTTGTGGGGAAATTAGAACATTGTGTAAATATAACGTTCTATTTTGTGACTATGTGTAATGCGAAATAAATTGAAGTAAAATATAAACGGTCAACACATTTTAACCCCTATGAAGGCTGTCAAAATATGACCCCAGCTGTTGTCTGGACTACTGCAGTACTGTTTAATAACAAGTGCTAATGTTTTCAGGACTGCAGGTTGTATCTGATGGATATTACTGCCATTTATATCCCGTCATTTCGGCTCCATTATCCGTGCTTGTATGAAAAGTGAATCGGTGATGCTTTCATAAGAAATAAGATAATAATCTGATAACCGAGATCAGGAAACTGACTAGAAAGACGAGTTTTTACGAGTTTGACGCGAGCGGCTAGTTCTAGGAAGTGGAGTTAGCATGCTAGCTTGTAGCCTGTATGACCGCTTTGAAATGTTTATGTCCTGAATTTACCTTGTCAATTGGAGCTGGGCGATGAGCAGCCAAGGACCGGGCTAAAGACAACACAGTGTTAAAATAAAACCCCCTCGATCCCCCTTTAGCAGCCATCGTTAGTTGGTAAAAGTAGGAAAATTTAATATCGATGCATCTCTTGGCAGCAATGACGGAGAGGCAATCAGTACGGAAAGCAAGAGAGGCCACACCTCGTGAATACGCTGAAAAAAAAAGCGATTAAAAAACTTCCTCGGGATA
Organism: Ictalurus punctatus; assembly: GCF_001660625.3. NCBI lineage: Eukaryota > Metazoa > Chordata > Actinopteri > Siluriformes > Ictaluridae > Ictalurus > Ictalurus punctatus. The sequence continues at coordinate 6,935,512 of NC_030431.2, read as the reverse complement.
ATAGCTTGTAAAAGAGTAGAAATGCCTCGACACTGTAAACAAAAAGAACTCCTTCAGTTCGTTGATTTGCTACATAACAGTAGCAATGACTTGATATTGTAAACAAAGACCTTCCACAGTTCATTTATTAAGCTACATGACAGTAGAAATAACTAAAAATTGTAAACAAAACCGTCCTCCGTTCATTTATCAGCTACATAACAGTAGCAATGACTTGATATTGTAAACAAAAACCTTCCACGGTTCATTTATTAGCTACATAGCAGTAGTAATAACTCATTGTAAATAGAAAAAAGAAACCTTCTTCAGTTCATTCATTAGCTGAAAAACAGTAGAAATAACCAGTTAGCTTCTTGCTTAAAAAAAAACCCCCACACGAGTTCATGTCCAGTCACCAAGATTTATTGAAAATTAAGAACATAATTTAAAGGCACTGTGAGATGAATTAAAAATAAATTTGTCGGTATAATAGAAAGGTGTAAATGTTTTCAGTCTTGGATGAGCATTACATATGATCTAGTAAAATCCATCAGTATTTCCTTTTTCACGATTAACCAGATACAATAATTCATGACATCTGGTATCACTCCAACTATATGGTCTTCTAAACGGTGAAGTAAAGGTGGGTCATGGACAGAAACATTACAGTTATACACACAGAACCAGATGTACAATAGCAATAGCAGTTAGTGACCACAATAAAACACTAACACTCAATACAACATCAATTTTTAAGGTATAAACATTTTAATACAGAAGATATCCATATCTTAATTAGGCACAAATATTCTTCTTACGTACAGACTAAACACAGTGTTATGCTCCCATATCACACACACAACAAACATCTACATTTCTGCACTTGCTTTTGCATCATGACACAAAAATGGCATTTCATTACATTTGCCAAAGATATTTAAATCCATATCAAGTGTATATAGTGTATTACATATGCAATGTAAATAAGGGAGACACCAAGACAGAGACAGTTTCTTTACACCTAATGTTTCCCTCTTGACACTGTGGATTTTGGGGGAATTTCCTGAGGTAGGAAAAGTGATAAATCTGACGATGGCACTCAAAAAGGAACAATTTAAGGCAATTTCAGATCCAGCTTTTCAAACCAACCATTTTGGGGCAGCTTTATCACATCATATCACTTTTTATCATTTTTAGCATTAATAATATTACAAAATGAAAACATTCTGTTGCACACACACATCTAACATTGACAGAACATGACCCCACACTAGCTAACAGCACCGCTAATAGTCCCCTAGGTTGCATTTAGATTGTTGTTCAGGGTATCGACAAAACAAAAATGTCAAATTAAAAAAATTAAAAAAGAAAGAAAACTTGGCATCATTGTTCCTGTCAAACGTTTATGAGAAATGCTACATACTGATCATGAGCACTAGTAAATACTGGTCAGGCACTTAAAGTAAATTCATTAATTCTCTTAAATTAGTTCCAAATCCATTAAGGTTTTGAAAGTGCAAGTATTTACTGGAGATACTGAGGAATGTGTGTTTCTGGGAGGTAAAGGCTTTGGTGGTGTCTCAGGAGGGTTCAATGTTCTGTGCGTCTTTGGCGCCAAGAACTTGTCAGTACTTGGAAATAACAGATAAATAATAAATAAGAAATATGAGAGCAAACACTTTAGGAATCAAATCATATTATCTTAACCTGATCAAAAAAAAAAAAAAAAAATCACTCAGACTACAGTATAACTCCACGAAAAACTCATTCTAGCTTATAGTGCTCAAACTGGATCAGATATTATTATTATTATTGTTGTTGTTGTCTTCGTTGTTCAGTGCATGAATAAGTTTTAAGTGTAATTATACTTTTACAAAGCTAATTATGAATTAAACGAATTAGCATTATTATATTGCATTATTATTAACTTTCATTAATTATTACTCATTTTGTTGTTGTTATAATAATAATTTTTGTCATTTTTAAGATTAAACCTCCTTAATTTACTTTTTCCAAGGCTGTAACACATGCTGCACTCCTGTGCAATTAATTTTATTATTTTATTTTTTTTATCCTCGCCACTGCATATACATTTAGTGTCTTTACATGAGATAACACCAACCGATCAGAAAATAAACACTATGACAAAGTAATCAGATTCATGATCATTTTCAGTTGTCAGTTCGAAATGTAAAATAAAATACGGCTGAAATACTATAAACAAATTACACTAAAAAAAATATGTTAAAAGTTTTATACCTCCACATTATAAACATTTGGCTTTTCAAAGACTCCATTACTGAACCCTTACCATGGAGTAATAAATGTTTGTTTTTTCCTCTTCGACTAATTGTTCAAGTATTTTTATACATCACATTTTTGGGGGAAACTTTTTTTTTTTATCTTGGTCTTAATTACATAAGAGAACTTAAACACGTTCACGTTGCTTTGCCCTAGTGACATTGTGTCTCACTTTCCCCGTGACACTGCGATGATGTGAAGGTCTGGTCGTGTTCCATGAGCTGCCTTTTTTGCTGCACTCTCAGCATTAATCTGTCTTCCACACCACGTTAAGAGCCTTCACCACCTCTTCATAGATCACAAACACGATAGCCACGTCCAAGCACACTCGCCCAAGTCTCGGAATAGTACCTTTGTAAAACCTAGAGCACAAAGATGCCATTAAATCAACATTCCTAATGACTATTTATACAGTATATTAATCCGTAACTGCTCAGTCAGTGTCAGCATGGATATGCTCACTTACGCTGCTGGTCCTTCATGTTTCATAATCTTCAAGGCACAGTCCACAGTGTTCTTATATTTGTGCGCCTCCAGGCCCTGTAGAAAGATGTTTAATTATACACTGAGACACCAGCATCACACCATGGATCATTTTTCCTGTAGTCCTGTTGTAAATGACCCAAAGCTTAAACATTAGAAAAATATTATGTAACACTTTCTATAAAGCCAACTATTGTTCTTATAACTGTTCTTATGATTTGTCATTCGTTAATAAATAAAAATACGGTGCTGGCATAGTGTGTTACTGGGTAAGACCTTGTAACCAACTTCATGCTGTTGAAAAAGTTTTATTTAAGTGTCGATTTGATTAAAAAGGGTTTGCAGTAATCAGGCCTGGTTGCGTTTAGTCCAGCTGAACCCCGTTATGAATGGATTTGATGAATTAATAACTATAAGGGCAAATGCATTTTCACACAGGTCCAGTTTTGTATTGGATAACTTTTTTTGTTTCGATAAATAGCATAACTGTATTTTGTGTCTACTCAGGTTACCTTGGTTTTATCTTAGATTTTGTTTTAATTCCTGAAACAATTTAGTATGAGATACACAAAAACAGAAGAAGAAAGGTTCCCTTAATGTAAATTATTCACTGCATTAGTTAATATGAACAAACCATGAACTTCAGTATTAACACACAGTGTCAGTGAAACAAACTCTGTTGACACGTGAATTAATTGACATTTGTTTAACTGAATATTGAACTAATGCTTATTCAGTCTATGACTAAAAATTAAGTCCAATTTTATAAAAAATAATAAATCAGCACAAATTAAATGACAGCATGCTCCTAAATGTTGATTATTTACTGAACTGTGGTCTCTTCCGGCTCAGTTCTTATTTAGTTCTGTAAGTCAACCACCACAAAAATTTCCATTAAGGTGTTGGTTCATATTGCTTCATTTTATTCAATGATCGGTACATTGGTAAACGAAGGTGTGTATTTTTTGGTTTAATTGGTTTATTATTAAAAAAAAATATTTGCTAATGTTATGTATTATGTATAATACTGAAGCAGATCGTTTGTTCATGTTAACTAATGTCAGTTATGGGAAACGTATTATAAATCTTTACCCATATCCACTCACTGAACATGCATCTGAATCTGCAGAGTTAACACAGTTGGGCAACTTGTTTCATTATTGTAGCATATGAGAAAAAAATGTCCAGGAAGGAAGACCTGGCCCTGATTAGTGCATGAAGACGTGGTTACAGGAGCCAGTGGAGTGGAATGAAGATGGGTGTAGCATGTGTGTGTGGTTTGGTTGAGTAAAGACCAGCTGCATCACCATGTTTTATCATCTGTAGAGGTTTACTAGTGCTGGGAGGCCAAATGCAGGTGTGAGATGATGGTTTATTAGATACCGCTGTGTTATAAGTGATTGAGAAATTAATAATAGTCCTTAGTTACTTTGAGGAACTATAAGCATAGTCCTAAATCTTTGTTGATGCCTTTAAAGAACATTTAGTCAAAGAGTCACTGCTATCACTTTATCTCCTAAGAGTATCATGAACTTCCAAACTAATACAACTCCTTATTTATATTCTTACCTGCATTCGAGTCTTAACTACATCAAGAGGCGTGTTTCCAAACACACTGGCAGCCCCGGCTATGGCTCCAAAAACACCGGTCACCAGAGGGTTTATGGGTTTGTTAGGGTTGTCACCTGTTTGTAAAACAAACACAATCTTTGTAACCTCAAAATCAACCATCGCTTGTCCTGCATATGCACCATATGTGAAATTCACGAATAGTAAATGCGTAAAGTTAAATACAGACCTTTGTACCAGTTTCTCAACGAGGTCATAACGAAGAAGCGAATAGCCTGGTTTGATCCTTGCTTCAATATTGTTGCTGTCAATCCCTGATATGTTCCACCAAGTCCTGTAAGGAACACAGTAAAGGCACCGGATTACAAAGTCACACCACCTTCCACTCCAGTCTGCATCCATCTCCAGGCACAATTAACTATTTGTTCTAAAACCAGAGGTTACGTTTTTATGTGTCACGAGACCTCGTGAGCAGTCACAAGTTTCTTGTGTGCATAAGTGACCCTCAATTTCATGATTACTAAATTTACAGATTGGTTATTTAGACCTGTAGTGATTACATGCATGTTCAGTTATATAGTGTACAAACCAAATAAATACCGCATGAATGTACAATACCAGTCTAATACTGAATCACGCATGCTGCTATTTAAAGCTATGCTTTAAACTGTGTAAACTAATATGTATAAAATGTGTTAATTATACATACATAAGATGTTTGTTATATTCTAAGCAAAAATTTTAACACAGATGTCAGTTTTAAGCCTGAATCCACAGTTTGTGTTTGAAGCTGTCAAAGCAAAGGGCCCCGTTATTAATTTTGCATGTGAAATATGTTAATTAAATCTTTAATTAAACTCTTAGATTAAATAAAGATGAAGGCAAGCTGTAGTCTGATGTCCATTAGGGGGCAGCACAAACCTTGTGTTCTGACTATTTCCCTCACGCCATGGAAAAAGCCACGGTACTTGGGGTTCGCTGAGGTCTGATCATGAATAAATTTAACCTGAAATTGGACAGAAAACAGACTTATTTTCAATAAGTAAATACTAACGTCTATTTAGAAAATAACAACTTGCCTGTGAATTATATTAATCATATTTCATTTGTGTAGTCACATACACACATTTTAATTGCTGCATCATTAAAATGACACGTTCGGGAGTACAGGAGCTGACACTGCAACAAGACAGCCAGCATATGTGAAAATCATTTCCCTCTCCAAACCTATTCCTGGATGCTTCCTAAATGAATTCAGTACAGGCTACCCAGTGGAGGTCCCTGTGAAAGAGCTGTTACTATACACAATTACGTGTTAGGGAGTGCATTAACCTAGATTTGTGATTTGAATGACAGCCCACATTATTGTCAGAGCAGCTGTTATGGAAAATTAATAATTGCCCACTGACCAATCACGGTCAAGAATTCAACTCTGCTCTGGTTTAAGTTGTAAACAACTGATGCTGTTTCGTAGATCAGCGAAGATTGAACATCACCACCTCACGCACCTTTATCGTCTCCATAGGACACACTACAACTATGGCCTCGGCTACTCCAGCGCCCAGACCGCAGATCAGGCCTCGGGTGCTGTCCAGCTTCCCAGACTCGTCCCTCATCTTGTTACTGAGGAACTCAAACATACCGAACCTGAGGACAAAAGGGACAGGATGCATAAAGGACGATTTGCACTAAACAATCCTATTTCTGTGTTTTATATACAGAAAAGTCAAGACAAATTGCAATACGAGATAAAAGTGGGGCATTTTCTTTCATCAGCTGTGCAAGTAAGTGCTTCTGAATCTCCATGAGATGCAAAAGCCACATGCTTTGAGAGAACTGGTCTGAAACAATCTGAATTCACTGTAGACACTCCCTGAATTCTCAACTACACTGACATTACTTTGTGAGGGTTATTACTGTGAAAAGCATTTTAGTTCTTAGAAAATGTTTCTAGGAAACAGCAGGTGTTCTGTCTGTTAGAAGGACAGTGGAAGGGTCGGTTACCTTACAGCGGCTTTGGGGATGGAGCCGTAGAGTAGCGAGCTGAGGCCCCTGTACAGACCTTTCACCCCATGACCCTGCACTGTCTGCTTCACGCAATCAACTGTGCAAGAGAGAAAAAGACACAGATAAACATGTTTTTATGGCAAAGTTAAAGGAAACCCCTAGCCGTTATTTCTTACTCTGATCTTTAATGATCTCATAACTAAGAGATAACAGAGCAAGAGCTTCTTTTGATGATGAGCGTGATGCCGTTGACTGCGATATTAGAATCAAAGTTAAAGCTTTGTAAGCTTATCCATTTGAACAAAGTGTACAGATGGGGAGATGTGACAGCTGGAGCTAGAGAGCTCTACAGACTAGATAGAGATGAAACGAGAACTAATTCCCAGCAGCAGGCAGTCAAATAGCATTGTAGGTAATTTAAGTGAAAAACAGACCGACACATCAGTGAAAGCAGTTTAAATGCAAAAGTCAGCTAAGAATTTGGTTGTAAAATAAATATCGTACACCACTGCATGTTAATTACAAAGATTAATATGCAAGTCATTCAAGATGGGAGACACACCACTGCGGCATCTCAGTTCACCTATTTGTACTATGCACTAAAAGTATGTACTCTTTTTGTGAACAAAAAATACATACTTTTGAGCTTGTAGCAATAGAGTCCATAAGTACTGGGACGTACTAGCACACCATGTAATGGAAGAGAACGTTGTTGCCTAGTTACTTCTAGTTGCATTTCAGCTTTTCTTCATTCATTATTCCTTCTATAATTGATACTATATAATTTAATTTACCATTCCCTTGATTGATTTATTTATTTCATTTGCTAAAGGAGTTGTGGGTGGTATTAGTGTCCACGCATCTACACTTCAAAAATCTACCAGAAATAGTAGACCATCCTGGTACCTCTGGGATACTCGTTTCAACATACTACGATTTGGGACACACTAATTCTTATCTCAGATACTATTTAGAATAGATAGTAGGCGAATTGGGATGTAACACATGCTTACTACAGTTGTTATGTAGGTCGAAGGTTTTTCAGTTTGTAAGGGACTGAATGTTTGTTTTATGAAGCAATCTGTGATTTAAGTGGTAAATCAAATGATTACATCAATGAACCCTCAGTCCAGCGAAGATGAAACCAGTGAACGTCATCTAACATCTGGCTTGCTGCCGCAGCAGAGCAGATTTCCCAAGTGGAACAATCAGTGCAGGAAAAACAAGTTGTGCCTTCTAAAGTTCAGGGACTATGAACTGTTGGTTAAGCTCTGATGCATGCTGGAGATATGAGCAGGGGCACATTTTGACCCTTGAACTTAGCATGCAGTTCAGTCTAATGCAACCTGCTCTTTTCCTCACCCACATGGCCAGGACAAAACTGGAGCATTTACAGAGAAAAAAAATGGAGACAGTTTGTAGGAATGGCATGTTTTAAAATAGTTATTGTTCCCACACGTCATCCTAAATATAATCTAAATGAAAGAATGGGCGAGTTAAAAGGAGATACACACCGATTCCTCTGTAACGTGGTGGGTTCGCCTTCTCGGCTAACTGCAACTGGGTCTTCACATACTCTGTCGGGAATGTGATGCAGATTTCAATCCCTCCTGCGATTCCACCTGTGAAAACAGAGAGGCCCACATTTATACCCACCATTGATAAAACACATAGCTTAGAGTTGTGGGAATCTGACATGTTCTTCCCCGGAAACACTGCCAACAAGTAAAAGAAAAGAAAAAAAACAACAAAAAAAGAAAACAAATAGATAACTCTTTTATCCAACATTGCTGCAAATTTAAAAAAAAATTATAATACATTTTTTTTTAAACAGTCATGGAATTGTGGTATGTTTTTCTTTTTGTTCGTATAAAGCTTTTAAAAAGCAGACAGAATACATAACTATTTTCCAGCCTCACCTACAGGTAGTTACGCGAGATCTATTTATATCTAGGTTTTTATTCATTTTGGAAATGGAATAGCTAAGAATTAATTCAGGTAAAGTTTAATTAAAGTTTTATGTATAACTATAGTCAAGTGGAGTCAAGTTTCCATCCTGATGACCCAAATAAACAAAGCCCCATTTCATATAATCAAAACACTGAAAGAAATTAATCAAACGCTGATCTGAAACTCAGATGGCCAGTCTGATAGTGTTGATATGAAATGATGTCATAATTGTATTAATTCTATTAATCTTGTATGCAAATGTGCTGATTACTCAACCGAAGGACTGATGAGACGCACTGATCATTCAGATAATCAGTGCACGTACAAAACACATTCTGACACTAAACCACATTACTTACATTTTAGTACGATTTAAGATTGGCACAGCTGTGACTATTAACATCGGTAATACTTATACTCCTTCACTTGCTATAACCAACTTGCTGTACTTTTATCCAGGTTATTTAAATTTACACGAACTCCGACAAGACATGAGTTTGATCGTAAAGATATAACGATATTGATGCATAAGAAAACCATCAGCACGTTTCACCTAGTTTTATGATCGGATTTGATCGCATGCCACTAGAATTAGATTTAGTCATTGATTTAAAGACCCCTTAAAAAACATCTGTCCTTGAAGAGAAAACACGGAGGAGGTGAAAGACTTTTTGCTATTTGGCTTAGAACAAAAATAGCAACGAATAAAAATGGTATTTAAAAAAACACAATGAATTGGATGACATTATTAAATACCCTTTAAAAAGCATACAATCAGGGCTTGTTTTTGAGATGCAGAGTGATCCTCAGTAAGCTGGAGCCTCCTTAAATTTTTCAGCTCAGTGCATCTACTGGTGAGGAGCAAACGGCAGTGTCTCGTGCGATCTCTTGTGATTGGCTCTGTGAGATTCTCCCCACAGAAACACCCACTGGCCTCCCGTCAGGTTTGAAGGGGTGTGTCGGCGAGCCACAAATCCTGCTACTTAACAGTGAAGGAGGAAAACAACTGACAAGGTTCTGCCACAACGTCAGCACAAGCTCTTTGCATGCCTGTTACAATACAGCAACGGGTAATGACACGTCGCATTGCCACACTGCTTATTAGGCACCAGACACAACCAGACACACGCATGCATGTTATTCTGTCCTGAAGATAGAAGGATTTGGATCAATGTAAATTAATATAGTGTTTAAATGAAACCTGTCTAACGATAGAAAGCTACAAGCACAAGAATCGAGTCAAAATAAAGTTGTTAGTCATTAACACATTAACGTGTTTTTCATGTTTAGACAGACTTCAATTTCAAATGAATCTTTGCTTTTAAAATGTGAATAATAAACACTGGTAAAAGACAGACATGTTTCATAAAGGATGAAATAAAAGCAATTCCTGATGCCATCTGGTAAAAGTATAGAGACCGTGGCCCTCAGACACAATATTTGCTGTGAAATTCAGTTCATCATGAATTTATTGTAAGGATCTTAAGGATTATCGTAAGTCTAATGTGTACCAGGCGAACATTCTTCACCCTGTAATTCAAACACTACTGCTCTGTACTGCTCCAACAATTCACTGACCTACACTGAAAGAACTGTCATTATACTTATACATATACATGCGCATAAAACTGATTTTTTTTTTTTGGCATATGCTATCTTGGAAGGAGCTGGGGTCAGAGAACAAGGTCAGTCAGGGTAAAGCTTCCCTGGACCAAAGAGACATATGGCCAAAGTATATGGACACCTGACCATCACACCTATTTCCAAACCCCATGGCCATTGGTCTTTATGGACCTCCCTTTTGTGCACAGGGGCTGGAACATGTTTGGGTCTCTTAGTTCCAGCGAAGGGAAATTGTAATGCTACAACATACAAAGGCATTCTATACAATTGTGTGCTTCCAACTTTGTGGCAACAGTTTGAGGAAGAACCGCATATGGGTGTGATGGTCAGGTGTGCACAAACTTTTAGTCATAGTGTACCTAAGAATAGTAGTTTAACTGCTGAACCACCACTAGATTTGGGACATAATGGAGTACCTTGTTAATGTACTTTTCTTTCAGGTAATACTTTTGACTTTTACTCACTATGTTTCAGAAGAAAAAAATACTAATTTTTGCTCACTAAATTTATACATTTACATAATATACAGTCATATATTTGTGTATGCACTTAGGTGACTTTGTAGCATCAAACAGGTTCAAGGAGTCAATTGAAAATCCTAACAAATCTAAACTTTAAAAAATGTAACACAAAGAATGAGAGCTAATACAAATCACTGTCTATCTGTTGCTATGTAAACTATAACAATCGAAGTCATTTGTATTGCAATTAGCAGATTTATTTAGCCAAGTAATTGCAATAACTTTTTTTGTGTAAAAAAAAAAAAAAGAGGGGGGAGGGCGGTTCCCTAATTTTTGTTCATGCAATGTCATGAATAGCAGTTCAGGCAGATAGCCACCCTTTCAAAGGCATGAGCTCACAGACACCCATGACTGGCTAGTTTTGCACTCTTGGACTCCCGGTCACAGACGGCTGTCATCGTCATGGTTTGAGCTCATGCTCTCCGGATGACAGGGCGAATACTTTTCTGTTGCGCCATTCAGGAGTCCCCTACAGTTTTACTTTTACAAATGGTACTTTGCCCACCTCTGGCGTGCAACGCCCCTAAACCCATGACAAATTCTGCCCCCTATGTAACTATGTAACAGTGGTAGCTCAGTGGTTAAGACGTACTGATCATAAGGTCAGTGGTACTGAACAAAGCCCTCAGCTGCTCAGTTGTATAAATTAAACAAATGTAAGTCGCTCTACTTGAGGGCGTCTGCCAAACGCCATAAATGTAAATATAATAATCATCCCGTTTTGGTGATCACCTGCTAACTGCAGCCAGACAAGAGTCAATCCCAGTGTGCTCTTCAAGGTTTATCCTGATATAAGAGACTTTTTCTACACACCCCCATGAGCGTATGAAAGTTGAAATTTATATGTAGTATGAAAGCTACAATTTTATTTGAATATGTTTGACCTTTCTGTTAATTTCCTCCCAGCTACTCTCACCAAGAAGAGGTTTCCACCTTCATAACTGCCACTTCCTTTTGTCTATTGCTCCATGTCAACTCTACAGTCTAATTATACTGTAACTACCCTTGATTTTCCGTTCAGAAGGCTGTATAAACACAGGCATCTTTTTAAGGTGTCTTATTATCTGCAGCACTGTGCATATCCTAAGCAGGAAAGGCACTCCTATAATTCCTACAATGTTTTTTGAACCCGCAGGAGCAAACCGAACTCTTAATATACAAACTGAATAGTGACACATGCCTAGGCAATATGTCTTGTGTGACCTGGCATTATTTCACGTTCCCCCACAAAATGTTTCGTAATTTGTGCTACAATCGACGCTGAGACCAAACTACCATATATTGAACCCAACAAAGTTCTGTTTAAAAAAAAAAAATCCCAGTTCTCCAGGAACCAGTGTACCTGTTTAACAGGAATTTACTGAATTAAAAGGGAGTGAAGAAGTTTATTTTCAACTTGTCATGCAGGTTTATATAGTATGAGAGGGGGGCAGTGTATGAGTGGAAAGAACGATCATGATCATCTGATCTTATCAGCAGCAGCTTCTGGTTGTTTTATAAAGCTTTTCACTCAAATGATAATGCTCACTGTAGCTAGTTTAATTAAACCTCAGGGTGAGTATGAACTTAAATCAGATGCTGGGCTGGCTGAGAGGATCACCAATCTTATCTGACATTCACTCTACAACTGTGCTGACTATATGACTATCAGCGTGAGTGCAAAGGTTATTAGCAAGTTAAACTTACAACACGCATCAAAGTAGGGAAACTACAAAGTAAAGTCCAACTTTATGCTCTTAAAGACGACAGTGATGCACATCTGTTTACACAATGTACACATTTCACATCGATATGAATAGGAAAGGCCAGCCTGACAATAGTACAAACCAACCTTTTGGGTTTGTTCCAACTGTGCGTGCAGTTGCCTAGCCAGAAAAGTGTGATGTGTCTTTGGAAATGCTGAGTCACTGGATCGTTCACTGAAGCACAAAAATGCTGAACAATCACATGCCAACGTCGATGTGCATCACAATTAAATACAGCTAAGAAGCATTTATATTTCTTGCATGATCTGGTGTGCCTTAATCTGCATGACATTTCCTCATAGCCTTAGATCTATAGACGTGACGTATTTGTTTAACTGAATAAACGTGCTAAAGATGGTCTAAAAATAGACTGATTATGCAAATTATGCAAAAATAAAGGAAGGAAGTCGTTCCTCAAAAAAGGTCATAATGTCAGTCTCAGAGTTAAAGAATTTAGACAGTTATTATTAGATGCTCATAAAACATTGACATTATTGGAGCATTAAATTTACTGATGTGAACATCGTATTTTTAAGACAAGGAAGGTGACTCACTACACTGCATGCACTTCATCCAATTAGCAAAGTCTGCATAATCGTATAAAATTCCATCTCTTAAATGGACTACTAAAGAGGAAAAGGTCAAATAGCTCAGGGTCAACCATGTATTACCGGTCAGGTATTGCTCATTTGGTCCTTTTGACAAAGAAATGAGGGACAACTAGAGCTCCAAGAAGGGGTTTTATATTAAAACAAGAGACAAATACTGGAATAGCATTAAGACTATTTAAAACGCAAACCCAATTAATAACCAGTCAACAGATTTCTGACCTCTTGGATCTATTAGAGCAAAAAAGTGACAATAAACGTAATAGGGGTATATGTTCAAATGGAAATCTGAAATAATTATATCGTTAAAATTGTGATATAAAAGGTATGAAAGATTATTTTTTGTACGCTTGTACTTTAGAACGGCTGCTGTAATCATTAACCCTCCTATCATGTTATGGGTCACCCATTTCCACATTTTAACATTTGAGATGTCTGAAATACTGTGAATCTCTTTTTTCTCATTGAATTTTTTTTGACTTTCCTCATTTTAGGGTTATGAATTTACATGGAAATAGTTCTTCTTATGGCTTGTCTCGGACAAGCCGTAATAAAAGGTTTACTGTTTTAAGCTGTTCTTTGCTGTTTTTGTGTCTATTTAAACCGTGGAAGACATTCTGACCCACAACATAATAGATGTAAAATTAAAATTTCCAACAGAATAGGAGGGATAAGTCTGTCCTGTGCTCATGCCAGGACTTTTATTCGCAATGTGCTCAAACTGAATATCATTTCATCACACATACACACACACGTTTGTCTTTACTCTTCTAAGCCTGTGCACGGTCATGATTTCTAACCTCGTTCTCCGGCATCACACAGAAGATGTATTCCCTGTTGAGTCGGGTTCATTGCAAGGTTTTAATCCCCTCATGTCGTCGGTCACCTCTGGGTGGCTCATTAGGGGTCTAAATCAACATCTTGGTTTCTTTAATACTGCTTTGTGGTAGTGTCTTTTGTTAAAAGCGCTGTACAAAATAAAACCGAATACAACCAGATAGACTCAGTTTTGTGAGATTTTCTCATTATCCAGGTGTGGTGTGTCAAGAATCAAGAACAAATGTACTGGAACCATCCATTAAACCGTTTAACGAACCATTAAGGACTTGTTTGCTTAGGAAATACTGCAGTTATGTGTCAAACTCATGCAGATACCATGCTGTATTAAAAACCGGTGATCATACTGTAGTATTTTCCTTCCTGTTCCACCCCTAACGCAGGTGTAGGTATCAGCAGAGCCGTTATCAAATCTTTGACTAAAAGGAATTTATTTATTTATTTATTTATTTTTAAAGCACCAGATCAAATGCATGGCATATTTCTCGTGCTGCATAAACACAGACATAACATTTTGTCTGCAAGCAAAAACACTTGACTGCTGGGGATCATACAGGCAGAGCACACTTGTAAAGACCAACAGCTTCAAACAACAAAACAAAAACAAGAATATCAAGCATTAAGAGATCGCCACACACTGTGTAACATGTACATGCCAGATCACAGCAGATACTTGCCTGCAGTGTGCTGGTGTTTATGTGACTCGGTCCTGTTGAAAGCACCAGTTGTGTTACTCTTACAGCTATGAACCCAATGCAATGGCTGAAACACTACAACATATGAGCTCCCTATCTGATTCAGTCGAGTATACTGTGAAAGATGTTTTTTTGTTTTGTTGTTTTTTTTGTGTGTGTGTGTGTGTGTGTGTGTGTGTGTGTGTGTGTGTGTGTTTGAAGAATCAGCTTACCTGCTAAAATGGCTTTACCCGGGTGAGTTAGTTTTGCTTTTCCAGCGGGCGCAGCTGCAGACAGACACCGGGGTCTGGGGAAGGGACTCACGAATTTCGCCTCTCCTGACATGCTGTAATATTTTATAGTAATGGAACCGCGTGTTCTCGCTACCTTAACTTTATATTTTATCCAGGGCTAATTCCTATATGTATAGTCTATCCAGAGCTGAACAAACACTGCTTTTTTTTGACAGCCCAAAGTTTCCTGGTTGCTGTCAGCGTCGGGCGAAACACCGAACATCAGCCCTGTGGGCGGGGCGTCCGCTGTTACGTATGTACCATATAGTTCGCAAACAAGCCGCTTTAAGGTGGAACGGGATAGTTTTGATCGTATGCGTTGGTCATTTCTAGAAATGCACCTTTAAAAAAAAACACCTTAAAAATGTCTATAGTGACACCGCCCTTTGATTATGGCCCTTCTGTCTGCTTATAGTGGCCCCAGTAGGAAACATAAGATGGAGACAGGTTTGAAAAAAATTGTCTTATAGATGTTATAGCTAACATACATCAGCAAGAGATATACAATATTAGACACATGTAAAGAAATGCTTTAAAGCAAAGATGAGTTCAAAAATAATGAAATGATATGTTTTTACATAATAAAAAATACTATAAAGAGGAGTAAACAGTAATGAACTCAAAAAAATGTAAAGTCTATATCCAGTATGACAACCCTTTGGTTTGTTTTTGTTTTTTTGTTGTTTTTTTAAATGTAGTCTGAGGTCAACTTTTATATAGTTTTATAAGGAAATTAGCTGGTAATTATTACTGAGCATATTGGAGAATCTGCCACCGTTTTTCTGTTTTAAATATTTCTAAATATTATATATCCTAAATTATATATATATTTAATCCTAAAAGCATCTGTTTAGTTGCAATTTTAAAGGGGAAAAAAATCCCAGGTTTTGAAAGCAGGAAAAATGGGCAAGTGTAAGGATCTGCATGTCTTTGACAAGGGCTAAATTGTGATGGCTAGACGACTGGGCCAGAGCATCTTGAAAACCCCAGGACTTGTGGGGTTTTCTTGGTATGCCGTGGTTAGTACCTACCAAAAGTGATCCAGAGAAGGTGAGGGCAAAGAACAACCGGTGAACCGGCAACAGGGTCATGGGCGTCAATGGCTCATTGATGAGTGTGGGAAGTGAAGGCTAGTCCGTCTGGTCTGATCCCACAGAAGAGCTACTGTAGCACAGATTGCTGAAAAAGTTCAGGCGGGCTATGATAGAAAGGTGTTAAAACACACATTGCATCTTAGTTTGCCGCGTATGGTGCTGCGTAGCCACAGACTGGTCAGAGTGCCCATGCTGACCCCTGTCTACTGCTGAAAACACCTACGATGGGCACATGATCATCAGCACTGGACCATGGAGCAATGGAAGACGGTGACCTGGTCTGATGAATCACGTTTTCTTTTACATCATGTAGACGGTGGAGTGTGCCCCTTAGCTGGGGAAGAGGATGCACTATGGGAAGAAGGCAAGCCAATGGAGGAAGTGTGATGTTCTGGCCAATGTTCTGCTGGGAAACCTTGGGTCCTGGCATTCATGTGGATGTTGCTTTATATATATATATATATATATATATATATATATATATATATATATATATATATATATATATATATATATATGTCTTTATTTAACTTTAAGCAGTTCAAGTCCAATGGATAATAATAATGGTACAGAGGTAAGCATTAAACTGCCAGAGGTTAAAAAAAGTTTAGGTTACCAAAAACTGAAAAATAATGTACATTTCAAAGTTATACAAAAGGGCCTTTTTCAGGGAACAAGTAATTGGTTAACAACTTCCAGCTGTTCTGCAGCAATGGAAATAAATGAAACCTTGAGAGTTGATGCTAACAATTCCTACAGATGTCCCAACTTTTGTTGATCACTTACAAACTCTGTCTGTATAAAAGCAGTGTTGGGACAGACTGTGTTACTACACCCTCTTAAGCATTATTTGGACAGTACTGTTCTGTAGGAAATAGTATATTGCTCTCATAATAGCGAGAAAAATGCAATTGTTATGCTGTTATGCTGCAAAAATGCAGCATAACACTGGCCGAAGTAAGCAAGTTTCAGTTTCAACTGTGAAGAGAAGACTTCGAGCTGCATGTTTGACAGGTCGAGTGGCAGTAAGAAGCCATTGCTGAGATGGCAAAATAAAAAAGAGGCTTGTTGGACCATGAAGCACTGCCAGTGGATTACAGAAGACTGGAAGAAGGTCTTATGGACCGATGAATCAAAATTTGAAATCTTCGGTTCATCGTGCAGGGTTTTTGTACACCGTCGAGTAGACGAAAGGATGGTTCCTCTATGTGTGACACCAACTGTCAAACATGGAGGAGGAAGTGTGTGTGGTCTGGGCCTCTTTTGCTGGATCCAGAGTTTGTGATTTGCACAGACTGAGTGGCACCCTGAACCAAATCTGCTATATTTTGAATATGCCTAGTTGGTCAGGGGTTCATCCTACAGCAAGGTAATGACCCAAAATATACTTCCAGACTATGTCAGAACTACCTTAGAATAAAAGAACAAGATGGTAGGCTTCAAATATTCTTCAAATCATTCCATGAATTGAAGAATATTTCCGAACAATATTTGATTTCCATTGTAGAAAGAATTCCATGAGTGTGTCAAAAAAAATTTATGAAATTTTGTTAAACAAAACGATTCAACGATTTATTTTTTTAACTCCAATTGTTCATTTGTTCTATGCTTTAATTTCACAGTAAATTTCAATAAAAACTGGAAAAATTTAGGTGTTATAAAACTTTGGACCGTGTGTGTGTGTGTGTATGCTTTTTCAATAAAGTTAATAATAAAGTTATAAAATACTTTAAACGTGCAGTCATTATGAACACAAAATGACCGTTTCCTTGACTGCAGTTACACTGTTATCTGCAGCTGATGATGCCCCCTAGAGGTCAGGTGAAAAGGTGCAATGATGATCATAATAGATATAATGATTTATTTATTTATTTTTAATCTTTCATATTATCTTTCATTTATCTGTCACATTGTCACCATTTAGATTAATTGATTTAAGCCTTACAATGTAAGGTAACGTGATTTTATACGGTCTGAAACACTTTTACTTTGAATCATGGTGTGAAATTGTCCATCTTCACATCACTTTCTCTTTAGACCATCAGCGCCCCCTTCGGGCTGTGTCTGGAAACGTATACTACCGTACTAAATAGTAGGCCAGAGTAGTGCGCAGCTGCGGGTGTGTGCTGCGGTAGCTCACTGCTTGGCGTACTGTTTAGTACGGAAGTGTGCGGTCTCAGTTGTGGCTTTGTTGGATCCGTTGTGTAAAAGCTAGCGTATCTACCACAGACACACACTGAAGAGCTAGCGGGTTGCGTCAGAAGGACAAAAGCTTTTGTGGGTTCAAGCTTTTGTTACAGTGTCGGTATGAAATTTCTCTTATTGTGTTTGAAATAAAGGAGAGAGAGAGAGAAAAAAAAGACTTGAGCGTATGTGTTTCGTCAGGCTCCTCAAATACGCCATTTTTGTCAGAAACGCTAGAGGTTACTCGAGTCTAGATATGATCAGGGCGGTATGCTAAAAGGACTTAGCACGTCATTTCTGTCATGTATTGAATTGATAAAAATGTCATATTTGTTAGATTTACAGATCATGAACTCAAGAGCTTTATTAGTAATGCTGAAGCCTTTTTTTGTAATCAAGTCTTAAGTGATTTATGTAACCTTGCTATTCCTGTAGCATCTTTTCTGCACCAATTAATTAACGTTAATGGCTGCTTTCAAAAACTATATATAAATAGTTTATATGAAAACAGTAGAAAAATAGCAAAAATCGTCCTCCAGTTGAGCATTACTATTATTATTGAGTTTGAATGTAATTTGATCTTTTCTTCTTTTTTCTTTCTTTCTTTTTTCTTTTCTTTTTTTTTTTTGCTATTTAAGGAGAAACAGAACTGACTTGTGTTTAGAGATCTCTGTTCCTGTTTGGAGATTACACGTCGTTTGTATGTAATAAAGTGCATTTGTTTAGCCCTTGTCGTTATAACGTGTTGCTTTAAATGAGGATGATGTGTTTGGTGTGTAATTGTGGCCCAGGTTTAGTGTAGTGTGTAAAAGGCCTGTCACAGGGGGGGTTTGTCCTTGAAGTCTTTCTGATGGTGCTGTTACTCTTGGCAGCAGAAACCACGTGACTTGAGTTCAAGGTTAGCAAGATTATGAAGAGGATGGATGGGTGTTTGTTTCTTTCTTTTTTTCTTTTCAATCTGCAGCTACACAGAAAAAAGTACTGAATTAAATAAGTAACTTGGTACGGTAATGAAGTAATCAGGTAGTGTTTAATTTCCATCCTCTTAGGGAAATGTTTGACTCCTTGTGAGCTTCTAATACCAAATGATGTCCGATATCAAGATGTATCTCGGCGTGCTTTAACCCGACTCGTGTTCGTGATCTGTGTTGTCATCAAACATCACAGTGTTAACATCACACGTGTCAATATTGTCAAATTATCAGTATCGTAGCCCTTGGGATTTCATCAGCGTTGCACAAGATTGCCTAAGCAGCATTACATTAAGCATTGCTGATCTACGACAGTTTAAAACAAACAAAAAAGATGTTATACAAAAACATTTTTATTGATATTCAGATTAGATAGATAGATGTACTGTAAAGTATCTAGGCTTCAGGACCAGTGTTAATCCGGGTTCACACTGTACGATTTGGGCCACGATTTGGTCGTCTGAGACCAATTTTGAGAACACTAAAAGACTCCTATAATCCTAGGCCAAACTCTGTAGTCTTTGACGGCTAGTTTGACGTGTTCCCCGACAGCTGATTAACGGCCGCTGTGATCAAATCTTCCCTCTGATTAAAGTCTGGCAGTGTCAGAAGATTTGAGGCACAGTCCTGTATTGTGGCTTCTCCTCTTCCGTACGAGTCTTCTTGTGTGCGTCTGTTTTTCGAGTCTTGACTGCCGTGACATTAATGACAGCTGAGACCCTACAGTGTGACATGGCTTACAGTGGGGATCATGTTCGTACAGTCTGACATGCACAGTGTGTACCCGGCTTTAGACACTCCTGTACTCCTTGTTGTCCCTGATTGAAACCTTTTACATTATTAGGTACAATGTCTGTTCCTCCTAACTACTCTGACCTGGGAAAAGCGGCGAAGGATATCTTTAGCAAAGGCTACGGTAAGTTACTACCTGTAGTATGGGTTTAATAAGAGAATAAATCTTTTCAATGATTTCCTGTATTTTAAGAAGCAGCATTTCTAGCCCCGTCTTGTCTCGTGCTTTGTTTGTAGGCTTCGGAATCGTAAAGTTGGACCTCAAGACCAAGTCGCAGAATGGAGTTGTGAGTTAATGAGATGTTTTTCCTTGCTCTCCACTGTTTTTCTTCTTTTTACGCAGAACCGGATTTCCTGTTACTGCCCGTTTCCTGTAACTTCCTTTTTTTTGGTCTTTTGAGACACATTGCTACAGTATTACTACACTACCGGTCGAAAGTTTGGAGACACTCGACTGAAATGTTTCTCGTGATCTTAAAAACCTTCTGATCTGAAGGTGTATGATTAAATGTCTGAAGTCAGTGTTGTAGACAAAAATATAATCGTGCCGACATTCATTTCTTTCATTAGAAAACTCACATTTTATTAACAAAATATTTTTTTAAACGGACGACTCGGAGTGAAATATTCAGAAAAGCAGCCCTTAAGAGTCCAGCGTAGGTGGGAACTCCTTTAATACTGTTTAAAATCATCTCAGGGAAATTCCTCAAGAAATCAGTCAAGAAAATGCCGAGGATACATTTCTGGAAATTCTAGGTAAAAAGGGGGTCTACTTTGAAGATGCTCAAATATTCCTTTTTTTATTATTATTTTGGATTTTTTATCACAGCATAATTCCCACAGTTCCATTTGTGTTACTCCAGAGTTTTGATGACTTTATTATTGTAAAAAGTTGAACACAATAAAGAATGAGTCTGTCTAAATGGTTACAAGGGGGGAAAAAAGAGAATTTTGTATGAGGAAAAAGTAACAAGGAGACTTTCTTACATTAAATTTTGATTAATCGCTATTATTTGTACATCCATTTTTAGATGCTTAATATTTTCATACGTTTGGTATAAAATGAACTTGATACTGGTAGGCTGAGATTGTTTATTAATAGTTATTTTATAGCTTGACTTTGCTGGAATACAGTAATTCCTCTGTAGGTGTGGTTTATTTGGTTTAGTTCTTAAATCCTCTCGTGTTCGCCTCCAGGAATTCAACACATCCGGATCTACTAATATTGACTCTGGCAAGGCTGGTGGGAGTTTGGAGACCAAGTACAAGCTGAAGGAGCTGGGCCTGGGTCTCAATCAGAAATGGAACACGGACAATACTCTCGCTACTGAACTTTCAGTGGAGGACCAGGTGTGAAAAGCCTCTGGAAAATTCCCCATTCATTTACTTTATCACGTATTATTACTAATAGCATCATTGGTGTAAAATGATTTCTCTCTTTTGAGCAGCTGGCCAAGGGCTTGAAGGTGGCTCTTGACACGTCCTTTGTTCCAAACACAGGGTGAGTGGTTTTCATGGGACAAGATGTTTTTAGATAGTACTGTGAAGTATGTACTGGCCTTGTTGTAGTGTTGGTACACTGGTGGTGTTGCTACATTTTCAAATGGAACTAAATGGTTTGTTTTCGTTGTAGCCAGTATTCACCTGCTAGCTGAGTCACCACTACAGTGCTGCCAGTGTTCTTGTAGGAGAGGCTAACTGCTGTCTTTTTTTTCTCCTTTAAAAAATATTTATTTATTTATTTTTATAAATACCATAAAATGCATAACCGATGAATGGCATTAATTAGCATCACGTTGAAAGGGCTGAGGTAAACATTTCCTTTCTTAGCTAGAGAGCAGTGATGACTGTAGTACCTTCAGTATTCAAACTTTTACTCTCCCAGTGCTTGCAAGAACGCTTATGGCTGCTACACCATTTAGGAGCCCTGTTTAGTGGTAGAATGAAGAAAAGTTCTGCTGTTGAGACAACAGTAAGCTGGATTGGTATTATTTAATGTAGTTTTCTAAACTGTTTATCTGTTACTTTAACTATATCACATGTAGTGTGACAACAGAAAAGAACTTCATCAGGAAGCTAACTGACCATGCACTCACTAATATATTCTCTTACTTTTACCACAGCAAGAAGAGCGGCAAGCTGAAGACTGGCTACAAGCGGGACTATATCAACCTGTCCTGCGATGTTGACTTCGAGGGCCCAGTCGTGCATTCAGCGGCTGTTTTGGGCTATGCGGGCTGGTTGGCTGGTTACCAAATGGCATTTGACACAGCCAAGTCCAAACTGGTGCAGAACAATTTTGCTCTTGGCTACAAGGCTGGCGATTTCCAGCTTCACACCAATGTGTGAGTTTCAGGGGCTGGATAAAAATGTAATACCAGCATCAAATCATTAAAAGTTAACATGGATGATATTTAGTGAAAGCTAATGACATCATGCAAAGTAGAGGTCGACCGATAGTGGATTTTACTGATGAATAAGTTGGGAGCTACCTGCCCATAGATAATTAATCAACCGATAGCTTTTAAAATTCATACTGAATGAAAACATAACATTCAAATTAAAATATTGCTGAACTTTATTACAGAAATAAACAATATTGACTGTACCATGAAAACGTACTGTACGTTTTATATAAATATTAATATATATTAATTGTTAAGAATTATTAAAGTAAATGAAAGGTATACATCCAAACTGAACCAAAAAGTAACACTCCAAATAACTAATAAAAATAGAGACATCCAAAATGAATGGCAAAAAAAAACATTTCAAATAACAACAAAATTAATTAGTGATCTTTTTTTTTTTTTCGCCAATAGAGGCCTCTCTCGTGCCGTATAATGACGGCGGACCCTTCTCAGCCACTACGCAACAAACTCAACCTGGAAAAACTACCGCTGTGGATTTTTGCCGATAACCTATAGTTCCAGCAATCAGTTATTGGCACATATTAATCTGCAAAACCAATCAATCAGTCGACCTCTAAAGTAAACTGTCTCTAATTCTTAGCCCTCTTTCTTTCTATTGCTGTTGATATTTTATTGCTGTCTACGATGATTCCTAAATATGACTTTCTCTGGTTCAGAAATGATGGAACCGAGTTCGGAGGCTCTGTCTACCAGAAGGTGAACAATCAGCTGGAGACTGCGGTCACTCTGGCGTGGACTGCTGGCAGCAACAACACACGCTTTGGCATCGCCGCCAAATACCAGCTGGACAGTGATGCTTCTTTGTCTGTGAGTTAGCGGGCTTGGAGTGGTCAATATGTGAACTCATGATGCCACTAATGACTAATCGGAGACCAAGACTCGTGAATAAATCCTAAGATCTATAAAGTCCTGTATCTCTTTGAAAACGAGGCAGTGCAAAGGTCGGATGTCACAGTATGAAATTATAGGTTAGGCTGTATGTAGTTTATCAACCAAAAAAAAAATTTAATTTACAGCATTTAAAAGGAAACTCCATCCCAAAACACAATTTATTCGATTTAAATATTTGCGATTTTTTTCCAGTGACTCTGGTGCAAATTTGTTGGTTGGTGCTGTATTTTTGTTATTGACATGGTTGTTTGCTGTACTGACGTCACAGGGATATTGCTAGGAGAAATATTCAGTAATCTCAAGCATGGTAAGGTTTCGCTGTTCGCTCCTAAAAATAAAAGAGTGAGAGCTTCTTCTCAAGGTTGGATTCAGAGTTCCAGAGCAAGTCGCCAACCAACTCATTGGCAAGCTACGAGATGTCAGGCACGATTTTTTTTGATTGAGGACCGTGCTATTAGCCTGGAAGTCAAGGAGACTTCACAATGGACAACTTCACAATGATTAAAGTGAGGAAAAAAATATAAAGCTCCTGATAGTTTGTTTCTAATTTTGCCCTCACAGGCCAAGGTGAACAATGCCAGTCTGATTGGAGTTGGTTACACTCAGTGTCTGCGACCAGGTAATCATTGCATTTATAATCTTTTGCACATGAGGTTTTCAGCTGTTTCTTAAACTACAAAACCCCACCCTCCTTGTTGTGTTTAGGTGTGAAGGTGACACTCTCTGCGCTCATCGATGGCAAGAATTTCAACACTGGAGGACACAAAGTTGGACTGGGCTTTGAACTTGAAGCATAAATACCCACCCTAGTGGTATTTATCCTACATGTTCTGTTGTTCTTTGTCCACAAGCATTACCCCACCACGTCACTTGATTGAAAAATAAAGACGTGATAATTGGTGCTGATTTGAGTGACTCAGTCAACACTTGAACGCTAAATGTTTCCATCTGCTAAATAAATGGTCCACCAATGAATGAATAGGAATGTTCTGAGGTCTGAAAATATCTTGTTACAAGTAATTGTTATTAAAAAAGAAAAGAAAAACACTACAACCAGGTTTCATAGCATTTAACGGCAGTTGAAGTTGGTATATACTTCATTGAAGAACTTTTTTTGGTGTTTGATTACTGAAGATAACTTTGCTTAATGTAATATAAGTGAAGCATTAGCTGCTCTCTTCTGCAGGATTTCAGTATGAAAAGTAGGCATGTTAATAGGTTGCAGTTTAATGGCTTATAGTTGGTACACAGGCGTTTAAACATGAGTAGTGAGAGAACATGTCAAAAAAAATCCTTCAACATCCTGCAATAAACTTGAACTGAAAACTGGTGTTAATGGGAGCAATAAATGTCATTTACTTTGAGTTGAACATATTCAATGTGTTGTACTATCATTATTATTATTATTATTATTATTATTATTATTAATCAGACCTGATTGTATTCAGACATTTTACTTCAAATTTTCTAGCTACAGATCACTAAAAAGAAAAAACATTATAGAAATGACACAGGATAACTATTTAGAGTTGTAGTTTTACTTATGTGTTTTATAATTATGGTATAATAACGTTCATTCAGTCCTTCATACAGAGTCATTCATAGTTCCTACTGAATTATTTACACTGTAAACCTCTGGTTTGATGTATGCTTTTACAGTGGGGTGTGTGTGTGTGTGTGTGATCCTGACCCCAGAGCTGTAGCAATGTCTTCCAAAAAAACAGAACTTCAGGAAATCTATTACATGATTATGCCACTGCTTCTCCTGATCTAAAATGGAGGACTCTAACACCAAGACACAGCTTATTCACAGTGGTTTAACAGTGATCCCAAGACATTTCCAACCACAAATGGTCAGGTTTTAGTACTTTCACCTCAGCCTTGTTTTGTTATACTCCTATCTGTTCTAAGCATATCACTGAAACCTTTGGCTTTGTATGTCTGTCCTGAAATGTTCCATTCAAAGTTTTTTTTTTTCCTGAAGAGGTCTCTCAGCTGCAACACCCTAGTTTCTCTTGGGGGAATTCACCATTTGTTGACATGTTCCAGCCTACAGAAGTTTACCAGTAACAGTCAACTGCAAAACAAAGTAGACAGGAATCCTTCTGCACTGTGTGTGTGTGTGTGTGTGTGTGTGTGTGTGTGTGTGTGTGTATGCGTGAGAGAGAAGTTGGCGACACTTTCTATTTAACAAATATATTCGGCGGGGGGATAGCATTAAAAAAATCAGCAACTTTCTTTAAAATACAACATTCATAACATTCCTCTTTAGAGCTATAAAAATAACAAAGAAACCATGCCAGTCTTTTCCAGCCATCACAGACTAGTACTGATCTTGACGCATCAGTGTATTCCTCCAATATTCTTCTACTAACAGTACTGACTTCTGCATGACCTCAGTGTTCACAGCCATTGGTTTCACAGAAGATTCACTTTTGCCACCACTTGCTTACATCCAGTGCGTGAAAACTCTAGTTCACCCACAGAATAGTAACCCAGCTCGTCTGCTAGTCTTTCTACATGAGAGCGCTCTGGGTAAAATCCTTCCCGGGACATTTCATCGATAAAACATTGCATCACGTGGCTTTTTTCCAGAAGTGTGAGAGGCAGCAACTCTGCCTCCAGCCAAAGTGAGTGGTGCTTTTTGAGATTACTAAGCAGCAAAGCATTCAACTCCTTGCTAACGTGCCCTCGGCCTGAAATGGTGATGCTGGTGGAGTTCTGCAGCACGAACTTTGTGATCTCTTCCTGCTCCAGGTTGCTGATGAGGATGTAGATGGCGTTCAAATATTCGTTATTCTCTTTTTTTGCTATGAGACCATGCACAGTTTCCAGCAGCTCAGTAGGCATGTGCTCCATCTCATCAAAGATGAACAGGGGGATCTTCTCCTCTTCTTCAGCCTGAGTGACCATCTCAGAGACATGGGAGGTCAGAGTTTTGGTACAGAGTGGGATGTCTCCTTCTGTGGGACAGTGGTGGAGCACGAAGTACTGCATGACCAGCTGCTCACCCACCAGAGAACGGAAGTGCTGAGCCAATAGCCTTCCTATGTGGCTCTTTCCTACACCACTGGGCCCAAGAAGAGAAATAACCAAAGGTTTACTGTGAACATATGTGGACAAATAATCTTTTAAATGGCCCAACAGGCCATCAGTAACCTCCTGCTGTCCAAAAACCTCTCTTTTAAGGGTTTTCTCAAGTCCCTCCAGATCGTATTTGAGCACATGGTCATCCAGGTTTTCAATGGCGTTGTAAACCTGCAGGAAAACCACAACGCATAGCAAGACCAGGCAGCTCTTAGCCCGGCTCTGCTCCTTGGTGGGCAAGACTCGGCGGCTGCTATTGGGGAACAGGACACGTGCCTTTTTCTTTCTCCTTTTCTTGCCTAGATTGACAGGAATGTTACCATCGATTACATCAAATGTAAAGATCTTGGGGCTGGTGGAGCGCTGATCACCACACGGGACTGTTAAATGCGCACTGTGCTGGGACGCTGACGCTACCCGCTCCATGCGGCGCCGTTTCATTGCTTGGTACTTCTGGCGAATTCGCACCACGGCTCGTACAGTTGCGGAGAACTGGGAGAACGGTGTTGTCCTGTTTTCCTTCGTCTTCTCCAGTTCATCCTCTGAAAGCATGACAGAAACGTTTTGGTCCCCCATCTGTGAAAACAAAAAGGTAGCATTTATTTTCATTAACTGAGGTTGGAATTTTAAGAAACCTGGATAGGCTCGAGTCGGCAGTATAATGTGTACCCTTTTTGACTACACCCCAATCATCTTTTCCCATTCCATTTTAAAAAGGGTTCATCTGAAGTAGCAAAAAATAAATGCAGAGTGAACGTATTTTTTTAAATAAGTAATAGGAATGCGAAAGTCATTGAAGTCCCCGGGAAGTTTCCACTGAAACGGGAAGTCAAGGCGGGACATAACGAGTGGCTCCGCTCCGTTTTAAGTAGCCAATCGCGTTAAACTTACCCTCACAGCCCAGGCTAAACTATACTTAACAGTTTCTACCATAGATTTTTATAATGTTGGGGGCGGGACACCAGATTCTAAAGAGCATCTGATTGGACAGAAAATCTTATGAGAAGCTGACATACAGAATGATGTCATCAAAATTCTTGTTCCATATTTGTGGCATTTTGAATGCACATAATTTCTACATGTGCAGTTTGTCATTGTTTTGGCGTACATTAGCTTATAGATAGGGCAGTGGTAGCTTAGTGGTTAAGATACTGGTTGGACAACTGCTCAGACGGTCATGAGTTCAAATCCCAGCGCTTCCACTGCTCAGCTGTATAAATTAGATTAATGTAATGTGCTCTGGATAAGGGCGTCTGCCAAATGCCATAAATGTAGATAAACCTTAGGGTAAAATATTCATACTAAAGGCAACAAAACTTTTAAAAACTTTTAGTATCAAGTGCTGTGAGAACCGCCACAGAGTCAGTAAGTTTTGTTTTCAGGGTGTTTCTGCGCAACTCGCTTCATCACTGCCAACTTTCTCTTCTTTCTCTCCGTAATGAGGCTGTTTGCTGCTTTTTCCCTGAGAGAACAGAAGACTTGTAGAGGCAGGCACGTGTACGTGTGTGTGTGTGTGAGCGCACGCTCGCGCATGCAAATCATACTCATTTGATCATTCGCCTTCCACGTAAAGCCGGTTATTCCGGTTCATGGATGAAGGACACCAGGTGAGGAACGTAATTTTAGAATAGTGTTCCATCGATAAGTGTCCTGGACACACACACACACAGGCACGCGCGCGCACACACGCACTCAACACTTCAGGAATGCGCGTGTATTTGAAGAGCTCGCGCGGGTACGCTTCCGAGTGCTCTTGTTCATTTCACAGTTTCACGCGTTCAACATTCCCTCCTTTATAACCGAGCAGATAAAGCTGGTTTCCTTCCTGGAAATCCTGTCCATGTTCCAACGCGATCGTGTGCAGTTATTCCCGAGTATTACAAACTGCACACAGTCACCGCGGTGTGTACCTGTCCATAACAGCTAACCAGTCTACCTGCGGAAATGTTACAGTGGTGTTGGTTTTGTTTTTGTTTGTTTGTTTAAGGGGTTTTTTGTTGTTGTTTTATAACTGTCGCCTGTTAGTGCTATGTGGACGTTAGAGCGCTGACTAAGCTAACAGATGAACCGTGCGAAACGGGAAGTAGAGATGGTGACAAGATTAAAAGAAGAAGAAGAAGAAAAAGAAGACGATTGAGGCCACCGTCTGCAGCGGTGAGAGAATCAACTGCACGAGAACTACCAGTACATGCACGCGCACTGATATATATAATTATATATATATATATATATATATATATATATATATATATATATATATATATATATATATATATATACACACACACACACACTTCCCTTACCTTCAGCAGATCACCACGGAGAGGTTTGGTAATGTCTTAAAGTCTTCTTTAAGCGTAGAGCATGGAGAAGAACAAGAGGAGGAGGAGGAGGTATCTCGTTCCTGACCTCTACTCACCACTTGTTCTGAACTCCACCTATTTGCTCATCTCTCCACCAAGCCCCTCCCCCTTCCTCTTCACCACCACATCCAACCACAGCTCTAATGCACTGAACAGTAGCACAAAAACTGCATGGCATATGTGCTGCTGCTGTACTCAATAGTAGTAAAAGTAGTTATCCTGCCACAAGCTCCATCCAAATCCGCATACTAAATAAAATGTCAAAGTAGTAGGTGAGCACGAGTGTGGAAACAAACACATCTGTTGAGTAAGCTGGTGCACCATATCATGAAGGGAATTCCAAAACTTTCCATCTTTCTAAACAGTACAAAATATTTTCAAGTGATTGTTCTTTTCATGAAATTGTTAAGAAAATCATACTCAACCTAAGTAATCAGCTAAATAGCATTACTTCAGATTGTATTTGGCACTACAAATGTGCACTGACAAACACAGTAAACTTGCTTTAATCTTATAGTGAGCATTGTGTCTGTACTTCATTTGCAGTTTTTCCTGATAAATCTCAGAGTCTCCCTGTCATACTGCCTGAAGAATACAAACATTATAGCATTTCCATTCAGATGTGAGAACTCAGAAGTGGGATTCAATTACACAGCAAGAAAAGAGCCGGATCATCTAGAAGAGTCGACTCGTTCGTGATAGACACATCACTCATACCACAGCTACAGTACTTCCTCTGATAACGACTAGAAAACGCTTCTTCCTAGAACATTACAACACATTAAGAGATCATTTTCTTTATATTTGAACTGCATGTGTGCATTATATTTCAAATCATTTATCACTTTGCAGCACGCCATTTTCATGATTTAATGGACAATATGGAAACATCAAGAGAAATAAATTGGTATGTTAAGTCCTTGATGCTTCCTTCACCCTCATAGATGAGTCATGCCAGTTCAAATACATCCCCAGACCCACATGTGAGAAAAATACATACACGTGTCGGCCATTTTATCAGGTAAATCTACCACATTCATGCACTTTAGACTATTTGTGAGTTCCCCGGTACATCCATCAGTGGAAAGAGACCACCACAACACTGCCACTACCATGCCACTATTATTTTTCGGCCTGATCCCATAGGATACCGCTCCCTTTTAAGTTGCATAAAGAACCTTTTACTCTTTAGAGAACCACCTATTTACTAGTGCTTTAAAGAACCCAGTAATGGTTCTTCACAGCAGTGCCATGTGTCAAGGAACCAATGTTTTTCATCAAAATCATCAACTTATATACTAGATCCCTCACCTGCATGTTTCTTTAAACAGATTATTCCAGAACTAATGAAACCCACTCTAAAAAGAACCAATTCTTCCTTTAGCACTGGCTATGTACCTAAATTATTTCAACTAGTGGTTATCAAAACCCTCATTAAAAAACCTGACCTCTAAATTTATTTCTTGGATTCGCCTCCTTTACTCATCCCCTAAAGCCAGGGTTCATACGAATGATATTTATTCTGATTATTTTGCTCTCGGACGAGGGTGTCGCCAAGGCTGTCCTTTATCCTCTCTGCTTTTCGCTGTCGCTATCAAGCCTCTGTCTATAGTGCTAAGATCTTCCCACTTGTTTAAAGGAATAGTCCAATACGGTGTTAAATGCAAATTGTCGCTACATGCTGATGATTTGTTATTGTGTGTAACCGATCCATCCATCCATCCATCTTCTACCGCTTACTCCTTTTCAGGGTCACGGGAACCTGGAGCCTATCCCAGGGAGCATCGGCACGAGGTGGGGTACACCCTGGACAGGGTGCCAGTTGTAACCGATCCTATTGCCTCTATGCCTGCTGTCTTAGGTGTTCTGGAAACCTTCAGTTTTGTCTCGGGTTATAAATTAAATTTGGAGAAAAGCGACTGTTTTCCCATCAATACTGCAGCATTTTCTCTCCAACAGTCAGATCTACCCTTTCGATTTAGTCAGTCAGTCAATCCCCTATACCTGCTTTACTTTATTCCTCTCTACCTACAAAACTCTCTCTATATACTGATAATCAAGTTGTCCTTAACACACTTAAGATTTCGTATCAATTTAGACGGCGCTTTAAATTTGTAGGTGCATCCTCTTTGGGTCCTTTATGCAACAGCCACTTAATTCCTCCATCGTGTTTGGACTCTACATTTTCAGTGTGGTATGACAAGGGTATTAAACAATTTAAAAATCTGTATGCCGATGGTGTCTTTGATAGCTTTGCCAATCTGTCATCTACTTGTGACCTCCCTGTGATGCATCTATTCCGTTATTTTCAAATTCAAAGTTTTGTTTCCAGATGTTTTCCTAATTTCCCCTCTGCGCCTCCTGAACAGGCTTGGGAAAGCTTGTTTTCAAACAATCCACACCAGAGAGGAATGATTTCTAAGATTTATGATTTTATTCTGATGTTAGGTAGTGAGTCAAGTACCAAAATAAAGAATGCATGGGAAATGGAGTTAGGAGTACAAATAAGTGAAGAGTGTTGGGAATGTGCTATAGGTAGGATACAGTCTACCACTTCCTGTGCTCGTCTTGGACTCATACAATTCAAAGTTTTACATAGAGTCCATTTGTCTAAGTCGAGACTTTCTGTAATATAGGTGTAATGAGGTGTCGATGGTCGGTAGAGAAACACCAATGATCTTTTCCGTTGTTCTCACCATCCACTGTAGTATCTTGCGGTCGGAGGCTGTGCAGTTCCCATACCACACAGTGAGACAGCTGTTCAGGATGCTCTCTATCATCCCTCTATAGAAGGAGGTGAGGATGGGAGGGGGAACTTTGGCTCTCTTCAGCCTCCGCAGGAAGTGGATGTACTGCTGGGCCTTCTAGAATCCAGGAGAAGTCCTCAGTCATGTGCACACCAAGAAGCTTTTGACTCTCCACAGTTCTTCCATTGATGTGCAGTGCAGAGTGGTCCGCTTGGGTTCTCCTGAAGTCGACAATCATCTCTTTAGTCTTATCAACATTAAGAGAAGGTTCTTTGGTGCTGTAAAGAACCCTCGAATAACCTTTATTTTTAAGAGTGTGCTGTGTATGGTTTTGGTATGTGTATATCAAGTGCATAGACGGTGTTAGGAAATAACACTTCTGTTTTTTTGCAGTCTACCAAGCCCAGCCAACAGCAGTCCTGTGATCAGAAACTGACACTAATAAAAGATTATAGTGGTGGGGTCTCAAACGTTTTGCAACCACAAACCCATTGACTGTAAAATAACTATATTAAGGTTCATTTCATGAACATAATCTTTTGAGATTGCTGTTATTGGACCAGTGTAACACACATTAAAATGCCACTGCTATGCCAGTGTCTGTGCTGTGCTGAGAATAGTCCCACCCATAATATCTACTCAAGCATGGAAATATAAGGGTGGGGATTCTTTGGGTGATTAAAAAAAAAAAATCCAAAATATATAAGCAATATTCAGTATGTCATATCATGACAATGAAATAGCAAATATTTGATATATGTCTCTATATACTGTATATCAAACATATAAACCAGTGTCATTGTTATGATTTACATGTTAGAAATATGCAAATACTTTTTCTTTGCATATGGGGAGCAACAAGTACAACAGTAACAGTACAACATTTGGAGTGTAAGTGTGATGCTATGAAAGGAGGTGAGCATGAACATATACGATTTGATTTGTGTGTGTGTGTGTGTGTGTGTGTGTGTGAGAGAGAGAGAGAGAGAGAGAGAGAGAGAGAGAGAGAGAGAGAGAGAACCTTATAACAGATAAACTAATAGATCACTCTGGTTTATCTGTTACTTATGGCTTTGTGTTCCAGGAAAAATGCTGTGAGCCAAACATGCAAATAAAGTCCCTGGGTGTAAAAAAAAAAAAAAAAAAGTGTCACACTAGTGATGCTGTGGCATGATTAAGGCTGTGTATGTTTTTGAATGCTATTTCATGTGTGTTCATATGCTATCCAGTGTTTGCGATCCAGGACAGCCCCTATAGTTGTGTTAAATTACAAAATTACAAATCCAACCTGATGCTGTTGCAAGCGAATATAGATCTCAACATCAAATCTTCACCGTATGATCATTGTACAATCCAAGATCATGGGTTTGGTATATCATGGTACCGTATCTCTATATTTATCTACAGTAACGTGGACCAGCCATTTTCAGCAAATCAGGACAAGGAAGTGTCTGCAACCTGCCAATCATTTTCACTGCAGAATTCAGAATGTGAAACTCTCTTCAGCATTCAGTGTTTTAAGAGTTTTGGAAGACAACCAAAGGGAGGGCTGTATTATTTAAAATTCTGCTCACGTTGGGTAACGTCTGCCATTTGACTAAACCTTTAAATTATATTGCAGTGCTAAAATGTGTTAACACATTTGGGTAGAGAAACTGGTATAAAACCTCTTACCCATCAGTAGTTTAGCAACATGTAGAAATGATTTCTATGATTTTATCATCATAAGGTTTTTTTTTTTTTTTAAGTCTATACTTTTGTGAGTATCTATACAGAGGTCTATACCATTAACGCTATAACGTCACATTCTCTAATCATGGAATATCATCCATCCATTATCCATACCGCTTCTCCTACACAGGGTCGTAGGGAACCTGGAACCTATGCCAGAGAACTCGGGGCACAAGGCGAACCCTGAACAGGGTGCCAACCCATCGCAGGGCAAAATCAAAAATAAAATGTCTTTCCATCTATTACAGTCTACTTGTTCAATTTTTTACTAAACAAGTTCATATTCCAATGTTTCTCATCCCTATTGTGCCTGTCTGTGACTCCCAAAAATGTGCAACTAAATCACACTATCACTACATATACAAAAATCACCTTTGTTTCTCTCTACAGTGGAAGCAGACTACACTGTAAACAATAGGCCTATGTAATCCACTTCTATTGTAAACAGATTACATTGCTATCAAACACACAGAAAAACATGGCATTGCTGACCAGAACTAAACAAAACAACTATCTATTTTCAGCTACGCAGCACTTCACACTGCCATGCTAGTAAGAACATTTTTGTTGTTGACTCAGCACCCCACTCTTTCTCTCATCTTATAATGACAACATGATAAATACTGACAATCTTTTAGTAAGTTGTGTGTAAATGTTCGCGCACTACAGAGTATATTAAAAAAGCATAATTGAAGTATATATATATATATATATATATATATATATATATATATATATATATATATATATATATATATATATATATATAGTTGATTTAAAGAAGCATAATTAAAAGCTATAGAGTATATTCAAATGATGCTATATTCTATATATTACTATAAGTATGTAGTTAGAAAAATCCTGTGTTGCCTTGTGCTCCTCTACACAAGGACTCAAGCAATAAATTAACATCTAGACATGTTGTGTGCATACTTGTGTAAGTTAGAGATACCTCTATGGTATGGGGTTTCTGGGGCTAAAGGAAGTATGGTTTGGGGACCTCACAGTAATTATGGTTTGGGGGCCTCAGGGTAACTATATTTTTGGGGCCTCAGGGTAACTATGGTTTGGAGGCCTCAGAGTAACTATATTTTTGGGGCCTCAGGGTAACTATGGTTTTGGGGCCTCAGGGTAACTATGGTTTGTTGGCCTCAGGGTAACTATGGTTTGGGGGCCTCAGGGTAACTATGGTTTTGGGGCCTCAGGGTAACTATGGTTTGGGGGCCTCAAGGTAACTATGGTTTTGGGGCCTCAGGGTAACTATGGTTTTGGGGCCTCGGGGTAACTATGGTTTTGGGGCCTCAGGGTAACTATGGTTTGGTGGCCTCAGGGTAACTATGGTTTTGGGGCCTCAGGGTAACTATAGATTGGGGGCCTCAGGGTAACTATGGTTTTGGGGCCTCAGAGTAACTATGGTTTGGGGGCCTCAGGGTAACTAAGGAGAGAGAAACCATTAAAAGGCGGTAGGAGCTAATTTTGTACAGAGTGAACTTACGACGGTTTAAAAAAAAAAACAAAAAAAAACAACAAACTGATGGGCTGGTCTTGCGCAAGGCAACATATAGACAGGAGTAATTAATTGTGGTGAAAACCCCGCCTAAGATGAGCACACTGTTCAGAATAGTATAAAAGACCCAAGTTATGTTGCATGAATTCAGACATCTCAACTTTATTGCTTAAATAATGTTTGATTTCTTTTGACATCTACAACCCCTTGTCTATCACTGTTTTTTGACTTGGAGGTTGGAGAGATTTTTCTACAACAGTAGCCAAAACTAGACATTTCTGTCGGATTTACAAAAGTTTCAGAAACAATAATTTTCTTCGTAGTTGTGCGCACATGATGACAAATGCCAATTACCACTAAATTACCAGTAAATTACCAGGCACCTGCACTTCACAGCTGAACTGAATAACATAACAACCCCTTGAAAATGCTCATACTAAATGATAGATTAATAAATCTGTTTGTATTCAGTTTATTGAATGTAAGAGATTTAATAGTCTTCTGTAAAATATCTTTTTAGGAGAGAAAAACAATCAGCGGGTTTGATATCCTGCTGAGACCCAGGAATGTTTATTTATTTTTATTTAGATTTTTCTGCTAAATTAAGTGTTGGGGTGGTAAAAAATAAATAAATAAATAAATAAAAACAAAAAAATTAAAATACATTGCAAAGAAAAAACATTTTAACTTAATTTTATTCAGATTTTAGGATGTGTAATGAGACTTTTGTCTAAGGTCTTCATGATAAATGTGAACAAATCCTTTAATTTTTCACTACCGGCGCGCGCGCGCGCGCGCGTGTGTGTGTGTGTGTGTGTGTCTTTTAAACAGTCGTTCACTCCCGTAATACCTTGAAAAAGGCCCCGAAAAAGTAACGTCATCTAACTGATCAGAGCTTCTATTTTGAAACGTGAAATCATCTGACCCGGAAGTGAAGGATGACGGATAATTTTCTTAATTCCTAAACTTCAGTTATCTCGTCTTTTCTTATTCAGAAACTGTAAAATAAATAAACAAAAAGACTGAACACTGAAGTAAATTTATTTGAGATATAAATGACAAAAACTCAGTGTTTGTATCTAGTTGTTGAGCAATATTGTGACGTTTTCTTTATGTCTGTGGTGTTTATGTGTCACGGAGCTCGCGCTTTGTTTTGCTTTGTGCTAGATCAATCTGTAGCCTTTAGCGCGCGCGAGCTGACAGTTTAACACATGAGCGTATCACTTGTAGTGATCCGTCTGGAGCTCGCGGACCAGTCGCTCATGCCACAAGGTTTTCAGTACTGTGCCGGTAAGCTACCACGCTGAAAGTCTAGCTGCTGTAACTTTAATAGCCGGAATAAAGCAGCTGTTCATCGTTAGAAGTAGTGAGTAACTGTATAAGAGAGAGTAGTGAGGTAATGTAATGAGGGTTGTGTAGTAGTGTAGACCACTGACTAGTTAACTAGTTAACATGTTCACCAAGACTTCTCTAGAACTTTCCTGTCAGTGTTCTCCACCTCCAGACTCCTCGTCTCTCCTGAGTGACTGTGCAGTTTGCAGGTTGAACATCACGGGACTTCACACAGTGCTCACTGTCCTGGGTTTTGTGTTTATTACACTATATACATGTCCAGCCTTGACTTCTCACAACTAGCTGGATCTGGATGACTGAAAAAATAATAATAAAAATCATAGTGAAGTGCTTTCTCTCTGTCCATTCGCCCACAGATGAGATGTCTGAAGAGGAGATGCGAGACAAGGCCCTGGCCTCGGCCAGGATGGCACTCGGGGGCAAGACGGAGATAGAGAAGGCCGCCATCCTCCATCAGCACATGGGCAGCCGGGCCATGTCAGACATGGTGATTGAGACTCTTATGGCGAGCTCAGGTTAGAATAAATTCTAGTTTTTTCCCAAATTTTTTCTTTTTTGCTCTCTTCCACCTCTCAGCATCACCTGAATTCATTGATAGAGGTGGTGATGATGATGATGTTGGTGGTGATGATGTTGTTGGCGGCGGTGGTGGTGATGGTGGCAGTTGGGAGACAACAGATTGATTATGAGGAGCCCTGCCTTGTCTGTAGGAGGGGGAAACCCCAAACAAAAACAGAATTATCCCTTAAAGTCGTAGAACCTACTGACAGCACAAGACTCATTCCTCACTTTTGAAATTACATACCCTAGTTTGGCTTTAGTTGCTAAAGAATTCATAGTTCATACTGGCTTTAGAAATTGTAACGAAATAAACATACACTGACAGGAATTCAGTTTGAGGTGTGGCGCTGAACTGGTGCGGCAAAGTATTCGGAAAATTATTTCATAAGCCACCATATGTAACGCTGATAGTAAACAGGTCTGTAGTAGTAGCAGCAGCATAATGAATCAGTATAGCGACATGGCTGAATTTCTGAAAAAATTGCATGCTCCTTTGTAGATGTACCTGAGGAGAAAGGGGGAGCGCAGTCGACCGAGGAAAGTGGCAGCAGTAAAACAGAGGAGAGCGATGCCACAAGAGTCCCCGAATCGCCCTCCAAACAACTTCCAGATCAGATCTCTTTCTTCAGCGGCAACCCATCTGTGGAGATTATCCATGGCATCATGCACCTCTACAAGACAAAGTAAGAACACTGTCAAGTCTGGAGGTGGATTTTGCTACACTGAATTGCTCCTAGGTGTGTATGAGTGTATGTATGGTGTCATGCGATGGACCGTGTCCCATTCAGGGTATAATGATAGAGTCTTTATTTATCACATATACATTACAGCACAGTGAAATTCTTTTCTTCACATACCCCAGCATGTCAGGAAGTTGGGGTCAGAGTGCAGGGTCAGCCATGATACAGCACCCCTGGAGCAGAGAGGATTAAGGGCCTTGCTCAAGGGTCCAACAGTGGCAGTGCTGGGGCTTGAACCCCCGGCCTTCCTGCCTCATACTTTCGCTATCTACCGTTTTTACTTTTCTGAGCCAATTATCCAATCATTTGTTGAGGTGAAGTCACATGACTTTTTTTTTTTGATGCTTATTGCAGAATTTATTCGGTAAATGTGTTTCCGTTGTCGTTTATACGCATGTCTTATCAAATAAAAAAATTATCAGCCTCAATTGAGCGTATACTTTTTTTTTAAATGCACATACTGGAGATTTTATTTGCATCCGGTGTTTCCAGCCAGCATTTTTTTTTTTTAATGCGATATCCCAAAATTAAAATACATCTATGGGAACACATTTATTGAAATAAATATCTTAGCGCTGACCTTTCATACATCAACCTCATGTTTCCTTTCATATTCACTGTGCTGTAGTGCAGCGCTGAAACTATAGTTACGGTAACATTCTTTTACTAACGCACATTACATTGTTAGTTTTTGAAAGGCAGTGTACAGATATTTTGTCAAAACAGATTGTGCAAACAATGGGTTCTTTGTTCCACTGATTGCCTTTATGAAGAAGAATGCCTTTATGCAGCGGTGTTTTTACTCCGTGTTTACTTTTGCCTACAGCAAGATGACGTCATTGAAGGAGGACGTGAGGCGCAGCGCCATGCTTTGTGTGCTCAGTGTGTCGACAACAATGACCAGCCATGACCTCATGAAGTTTGTGGCACCTTTTAATGATGTCATGGAGCACATGAAGATCATCCGTGATTCTATGCCCAACCAGTACATGGTGCTGATAAAGTTTGCCACCCAGGTACGGTCCGATCAGCCTGGTTTTTGTGCAGTGACTACACTTAGCCAGCAATATAGGAGACTGCTTTTATAACACAGCAGCTGAGTTCTTGAATTTGATTGGTCAGAAGGCGTTGCTTAATATTCTTTTCTTTTTCTTTCGACAGGCTGATGCTGACAGCTTCTATACAACCTGCAACGGCCGGCAGTTCAACTCCATTGAGGATGCTGTGTGCCAGCTGGTCTATGTTGAGAGGGCTGAGGTGATCAGGTCTGAAGAGGTAGTAATTTGGCAGCAAATGCCAGTCTGTTTTCATTGTGCATCTTCTTTCCCCCTTCTTTCAGAGGTTTACCACGTCTTCATGTTTTCCATGTTTACATGCTCTGTAATAAATCAGTGGAGGAACTGCATAAGGGGTCTTAAAAAAAACAAAAACTCAACACATTAAAACTCTGAAGGCCAAGGCTAGTGGAGTTCAGTCTTTGACTTACTTCTAGGACTAGGATTTACTCCTATGCTTGAGTTTCAGCTGAAGACCAGACATTCTCCTTTAGGAGTTTCTGGTAGAGAGCAGAGTTCATGTTCAATTATTGGAAGTTGCCCAGACCCTGAAGCAGTAAAGCATCCCCACACCATCACACTTCCACCACCATGCTTGACTGTAGGTATGATGTTCTTTTTGTGGAATTCTGTGTATGGTTTATGCCAGATGTAACGGGACCCTGTCTTCCAAACAGTTCCACTTTCGACTCATCAATCAACAAAAGGTTTGAGGACCATCAAGATGTGTTTTGGCGAAATTCAGACGAGCCTTAATGTTCTTCTGGGTTAGCAGTGGTTTTCACCTAGCCACTCTTCCATGGATGCCATTTTTGCCCAGTGTCTTTCTGATAGTGGAGTCACAAGAGAGGCGTGTAGGTCCCTTGATGTTGTCCTTGGCTCTTTTGTGACGTGCTGGATGAGTCGCTGCTGTGCTCTTGGAGGAATTTTAGAAGCTCTGCCACTTCTGGGAAGGTTCACTACTGTGCAATTTTTCTATTTGGAGATAATGGTTCTCACTGTGGTCCTTTGGAGCCCCAGAGCCTTTGAAATAGCTTTGTAACCCTTCCCAGACTGATGTAATTAACTATAGGTGTTAAATACATTTTCACACAGGCCCAGTTGGTATTGGATAACTTTTTTGCTTCAAGAAATAACATTTTGTTTACGCTCAGGTTGCCTTTGTTTTATCTTAGATTTTATGTTCATTTTTTAAACAATTTAGTATAAGATACACAAAAACAGAAGAAATCAGAAGACTGATGGCAAATACTTTTTCACAGCACTGTATATCAACGTGCACAGCCTTCTTCAAGTGTTTCCACGGGTTTTCAATAGATTTTAGATCTGGACACCAAAACATTGATCATTTTCTTCTGCAACCATTCCTTTGTTTACTTGAATTTGTGCTTTGGGTCGTTATCATGCTGGGCGGTGAAATTTCTCTTCAGCTTCAGCTGTCTAGAGACCTGCAGTTTTTTTTTTTTTTTTTTTGCTAAAATAGATTGGTATTTGGAGCTATCCATTATACCTTGGTCTCATCAGACCATAACACATTTTGCCACATAGTTTGTGGGGATTGCCGTCACATGCAGGGAGTGACCAGTACTTACCAGATATTGCTGCAGCTCTTTCGAATGTTGCCGTAGGTCTCTTGGCAGCCTCCCTGATACGTTTTTGTTTTGTCCTTTTGGAGGGACGTCCTGTTCTTGTTGATGTCACTGTGATGCTCCGTTTCCTCCACGGTGTTCCGTGGTGCATCTAATGTTTTGGAAATTCATTTGTACTCCTCTCCTGATTACTACCTTTCCACAACGAGATCCCATACATGCTTTGTAAGCTATTTGCGATCATGGCTTCAGCAGTCAGATGAAACGAAGATGATGTCAAGAAAATCCTACAGAAACAGCTGATTTTTAGTTGTGGTTAATCAGAATCACATCGTTGATTATGTACAATAATCACTATGAAGCATGAGTTTGAATGTGATTGGGTAATTCTGAGTACAGTCACGTACCCTGTATCATTAAAGGTTGTGTACACTTATGCTGCCAGGTTATTGCAAGTTGTGTTTTTTTGTTTGTTTTTCACTTGGTTTCACTTTGTTGGTAGATATAATCACATTAAAGGGTGGATAAAGTTCTGAGATGATTTATCTCGGTTTCCTTTTTACATCAAAAAACTTGCAATTTTAACAGGGGTTATTAAATGGGTTATATATTACTTACAGGGTGTCCCAAGTCTCCATACATTGGGGACTATGTTTGCCAGCACCAGGTCGGTTGTGTCTTCGTCAGTGGATGTTCGTGGACGTCCACTTTTTGGTCAGTTCGCAAAACATCCAGTCTTTCCAAATTAGTTAATATGTTTGGCGACATGCTCGCCATATTTCCTGTTAAAGCCCTCGAAACCTTGCGGTAGCTTCCCGATCCAACCGTGAGAATGATTTCAATACGTTCTTCTTCTCGACATTTAATTTTTATTCCAAATAATGGCATGTTTTGTAGAGCTATTTAAAGGCTAAGGGACTGTTTTACTGGTTTTGAACCCATCAGGGGGCCAGTTTACCAGTGATGGACTTGACTGAGCTGCCCAAATGCACGGTGTGTCTGGAGCGCATGGACGAGTCGGTGAACGGTGTACTCACCACCCTGTGTAACCACAGCTTCCACAGCCAATGCCTGCAGCGCTGGGAGGATGCCTCGTGAGTAACACACACACACACACACTCACCATTCAGCTATTCCAGTTCTCTGCTAAACCAAGCAGATCATTTATACACAGTTTACTCTGCAAAACTCTGCAAAGTATTGGTATATAATTACAGCCCACTGCAAGTGGATTCTGTTTTTATTTCAGTCCAGCTGTTTTTTTTTGTTTTTTTTTAAACTTCGGTGATGTTTTTGATATTCTCAAAAAAAATCTTTTGATATTTTCCCCCCTTTGCATTCGTCCTTCATAATAAAGCACTGACACACAATAACGTATTACTGTTTACTATTCTAACATCTGTTAAAAGAAAGACCTGCTGGGAATTTTCTCCATTCTTCCTAGCTCATTCCAAACAGTATCATGACGTGTTATTTTTAGGCTATTGTACCATTGTAGCAGATGACCTTTGACTTAAAAGGTGAGCAAAGTACAGGCGAGGACAATAAAGTTGCCAACTGCTAGAACGGATGATGTTCTGACTGTGTATTTAAGAGTGCCCACAGACGGTTGTTTCTTTCTAGGTGCCCTGTGTGCCGGTATTGTCAGACCCCAGAGACCGTGGAGGAGAATAAGTGCTTTGAGTGCGGCGTGCAAGAGGTAGCCAGATGTTTCAGTTCTACTCCTATTCTGTTTTTATTTGTATTGTGTGTTCATCCATAGACATTGTCACAAAGCAGCTTTACAGAAATCCTGACATAGATAGTGGGCAAGGAAAGACTCCCTGAGACAACATGAAGTAGAACCAGACTCAAAAGGGAACTTCTGGTTGGATTATAAATCATTGCAGTATGAACGGTAAAGGCCAGTAGTACTAAGCTGGTGTTGAAACGATGTTCAATATGAACATATTGTAAATAGGAGTGCTTTGATGAGCACGTTATGATTCTAGGAGGTGCAAATCTACAGTATACGTTTGAGTGCGGAATTCTGTTTAATGTCGAAAAACTAGCTGCAATATTTGCATACACAGCAAAATTTACACTTTGTCCACAGAACTTGTGGATCTGCCTGATTTGCGGCCACATCGGGTGCGGACGCTACGTTAGTCGCCATGCCTACAAGCATTTTGAGGAAACACAGCACACCTACGCCATGCAGCTGACCAACCACAGAGTCTGGGATTACGCAGGAGGTATGCAAACATTGGATGTCATGCTGCATATTTCTGAGCCCGAATACACAGGGTTTTTTTTTATTTTTTTTTATGTAAAGTGAGTCAAATAAGAATTTTGTTGTTTATGTAAACTAAGATAACTATGTGCATCGGCTGGTGGCCAACAAGACGGACGGCAAAATCGTGCAGTATGAGTGTGAGGGTGACTCCTGTCAGGACGAGAAGATCGACTCACTACAGCTTGAGGTTTGTTTTTCTTGTGCTCTAGTTTAACATAAGCAATTAATTCATTGTTTGCAGTGACACATTTTAGAATATTCACCATCCTTTTCCCCAGTATTCTTATTTGCTGACCAGCCAACTGGAATCACAACGCATCTACTGGGAAAATAAAATCGTTCATCTAGAAAAAGAAACAGCGGAAGAGGTAAAACAGTTTTGGAAGTGCAACCAGTAACATTAATATTCAAATTTATTTTATTGTTACATAGATAAAGTAATAGTTATTTGGTTTCAGATCAACAATATGAAATCCAAATTTAAGGAGACGATCGAGAAGTGTGACAACTTGGAGCTCAAGCTGAACGAATTAACCAAAGAGAAACAGACCATGGAGAAAAAGTAAAAGTCCTTTCACTAGATTTACTTTTCTACCATTTGATTTTATGAAGGGATGAAATGAGGCAGAACACACACTAAGCACAGAGCTGTTGTGTGTAAATTTAGAGCCTGTACTGCCTGTCTGGGGAATTTCAGTTTCCAGAAATGAGTGCAAGATTACTATAGCAAAAACCACAAGCTAACAGTCATGCACACTCTCAGAGACAGAGAGCCATCAGAGCAAGTGTGAGTATTCAGGCCTGATAAAAATACATTAGCACACCTACGCATTCAGACTTACAAGAGGAAGGCTGGCTTAAAATAGGGTGCCACATAACATGCAAGTAACATTACAGTACAACCAATTCCAAAAAAAATTGTGACGTTGTGTAAAATGTAAATAAAACCTGAATGAGATACTAAGATACATCTTTTTATGTTTCTGACTTGTTGCCAATTAACCTCCAGCTGTTTCTTTTTAGTAACACTTTCTTTTCCAGTATTGTGTT